>NW_008683834.1:0-17315 GCF_000695815.1 Acanthisitta chloris | reverse complement strand
GCAGCCCGCGGCGGCACGATGCGCGAGGGCAACCGCACGGGAGCCGAGCCCCCGCCGCACCTCTTCCCCGTGCCCGTGCTCACCGGCATCACCGTCGCCTGCGTCCTGCTCTTCGTCATCGGCATCGTTGGCAACCTCATGACCATGCTGGTGGTGTCGCGGTTCCGGGACATGAGGACCACCACCAACTTCTACCTGTCCAGCATGGCCTTCTCCGACCTGCTCATCTTCCTCTGCATGCCCCTGGACCTCTTCCGCCTCTGGCAGTACCGGCCCTGGAACTTCGGGGACCTCCTCTGCAAGCTCTTCCAGTTCGTCAGCGAGAGCTGCACCTACTCCACCATCCTCAACATCACGGCGCTCAGCGTGGAGCGGTACGTCGCCATCTGCTTCCCCCTCCGAGCTAAAGTCATCATCACCAAGGGGAAGGTCAAGCTGGTCATCCTCTTCCTCTGGGCCGTCTCCTTCATCAGCGCGGGACCCATCTTCATCTTGGTGGGGGTCGAGCACGAGAACGGCACGAACCCCCTGAGCACCAACGAGTGCCGAGCCACGGAGTACGCCGTCCGCTCGGGGCTCCTCACCATCATGGTCTGGACCTCCAGCATCTTCTTTTTCCTGCCCGTGTTTTGCCTGACCGTGCTGTACAGCCTCATCGGGAGGAAGCTCTGGAGGAGGAAGAAAAAGAACATCGGTCCAAACACAGTCATCAGGGACAAGAACAACAAGCAAACTGTGAAAATGTTAGGTACGAGTCTTGTTCTCTTTTTCCAAAGGATGCATGTGCTTGTGTGTGTGTGTGAGAGAGAAAGACTGAGAGCTCTCTGGTAGTTTACTATAGTTGCTTCCAAAGAAAAGGATTTATGGAAAATGTTTCATACAAAGGGCTAAGTATTCTTAAGAGAAACTCTCCTCCTCCCTTAGATTTATTTCTAACTGGTATGAAGTGGGGACTCCCAAACAGTTAAACAAATGTTAATAACAATCCTGACAAGGACAAATACTACAGTTATAATTAGCTTGTGCCCTGCAGATTTTTGAGCATTTTTGCTCTTTGGTTGTGGATACCAATGTTATTTACAGAAGAACAGTTTATTTGATTTTTAAACAAAACTAAACCCTTCTCAAACCATGAAGTTGAGCTGCAGACTAAGCAGGCAGGGCATGATGTGCACTTAGTATTCATATGGAAAGAGTATCAAGATTTTAGCAAATTGAGATTATTTCCTACCATGGTTGTTTAAGTTTATGAAAATTAATCTGCATTCTTATATCAGCAAAACACTGCATGTGCTGAACCAACAACACTGTGTCTCCTTTGGGGTCTGTGGTGCTCTAAATTCTCACTGACTGCAAAACAGGATCAAGGCAACAGACTCTGTGATTCCTAACTTTGTGTGTGAACATTGCTGAATGCTTTAAACAGCAGTTATGGCTGGCACATGGAAACACAAATTTTAAGATACTAAGTCAGGGTGTGAGTGTGATGCACAAAGCCCAAAAGTTGTGGACTTTAGTGTCTGAAAACTGCAGAATCCTGCTGCTGCTGCTGCATACTTTTGTTCAAGCCAGAAGACCTCTGCAGTGCAAGTCATCCCGTGGATTTCAGGGGGATGAGATGCTCTGCAGAAAGCTCTGCTGTGCTCGTTTCTGTGGGGTTGAAGTGGTGGGCTAATGAGCCAGACAAGAGGTGGCAGTGAGTCCTAAGTACCTTAATTACCAAACGGGAGCCTAACGGATTTTTTTGTTCATGTCCTACTTTATTACTATGCAACGGCAGGAAAGATAATAAAACCCACGGCATTCTTTGTGCCCTTTCAGCTACGTTTTATGATCAATAGAATTACTTCTGTCTGGTAAGCGTGACCTTGGAAGTAATTAATCATTTACACTTCTAGAGGTTCGGGATTATGAAACTCCACTTATCATAAGTAAATTGCATATATTACTACCACATTTATATTTCTGTATACATAACTGTAAAGAATTTTGAAACAGTAACTGCTTATTTCTGCCCTGAAGTATTGCCATAACCATTGCAATATTTCAGGAACCTTTTTTTTTCCTTTTACAAGGTCTGAGACCAGCAAGCCAGTGGCAAGACTGTCCTTTGACAGAAAGCCAACATTCCCTACATGATAACAGTCTTCTGCCTGATGGAAAGATGGAAAGAAGTTAGTAGGGCTCAGTACCAGCAGATGCTCAATGCAGTCTGCTCTCACTGCTGTTAATGTTCTGCTTAAAATTTAGAAGGCACTTTCTAAGGCTTTAGCAAGTCATGGAACATCAAGTAAATGGAATTAGCATCAACACTTCTTTTAAACTGTAGAGTAACGTTATGCTTCTGGGTCCATAATTAAACACCTAAATGTATAACCTGACTTGCAAAGGAGCTATTATACCCTGTTTCTATTGAAATCCATGGGATTCTGCATGCATGAAGATCAAAGCACGAGTAGGGATATGCTAGCCTACATGTGCTTAAAATTCTGTTCACAATAGACTATGCTTAAAAGTCTGTTCATAATGACCATCAGGGTAATATTCATTACATGGACTCAACTCCCCTTGTGAGCTAGGGAAACATTATCTCAATTCTGTAGGTGAAGATACTGAGGATGTGGTTGGCTCAAGAAGATACAAAGCTGGAAAACACTCTCTGAACCTCAGCTCTGTGCTTTTTGAGTCTGCCGTAAGTCCTGGAAAAGAATCCATTTAAACTTAGGAATAATGGCTCAGAAGGTTTTTGGAGAAAGATGCCTATAATCATCCCTCTTAGCTCTTTGAATTGTATTGTCTTCTGAGACTTGATATGAGGACACAGAATTGCTAACATGAGAGAGCACAAGGCCAGATTGGATGGGGCTCTGAGCAACCTGGTCTAGTGGAAGGTGTCCCTGTCCATGGCAGGGGGTTTGGAATGAAGTTATCTTTAAGATCCCTTGCAACACAAACCATTCTGTGATTCTATGAACAGGTTAACTGGTAAATATTGCTTAAGAATGTCAGAAACCCTTGCTCGAGTTTTCTGGTTTTTTTTCTCTGTAGTATATTAATGGATACACTCAAAGCAATATGAAAAATAATAAAGGTCAAAGGCACACAGGAAATGAAAATAAAAAGCTTCCCTTTCTCCAAGATGGAAATTCAAACAGGCCAGTGTTCATAGATACACAGATTCCTATTATCCTATAGACATGATACTGACATATAAACACAACCACAGTGGTAGTGTAATATTAGATATACTATACATTTAGTTTTACTCTTCTTGGAAAGAACTCATGTTCCAAAAATTGGACAAACTGGAGAGGTGCACTACGCTCCTGTTCTCACCTTGGCATGGGTGCTCTGCAAGTCCACATTCTGGTGGTTTTATTCTGGGGCCTTTGTCTTAAACAGCTTTGCTTTGCCTTTGCTTCCCAGCGATTACATCCTTCATTATGAACCACAGTGTTGAGTCTATCACATACAATTTTCTTTTGTTAAACACTGTGGTTTATAGACTGTTATACTCTTTTCTTTTTTTTGTCACCATTTGGCTTCTTTAGTTCTCTGTTGATGCAAACATAAGCTTTATAGCTCAGAAGTTTGCTACATCAGGTTAGTTGGGCAATATTCAAGCAGCCTGTTTAGATGGGGTCAATATGTGTTAAGTATCACTAATTTAAACTCTCAGAGAATGTATCAAGAGACACAACTGAAAGCTTAGGGGATACATTTTCACACTTTTTGATTAATTTGTGAAAGGAAAAGAACTGTGAAATAGAATGTTAATGAAATAGAATGTTAATACTCAACACAATTTCTTCTGCTGTTTCTGTTTCAGTTGTGGTGGTATTTGCTTTCATACTCTGCTGGTTGCCTTTTCACGTAGGACGATATTTATTTTCCAAATCCTTTGAAGCTGGATCCTTGGAGATAGCTGTGATCAGCCAGTACTGCAACTTGGTGTCCTTTGTCCTCTTCTACCTTAGTGCGGCCATCAATCCCATCCTCTACAACATCATGTCGAAGAAGTACCGCGTAGCCGCTTGTCGCCTGTTTGGACTCAAACTCCTTCCAAAGAAAAGACTCTCCAGCACAAAGCAGGAAAGTTCCCGTGTGTGGACAGAGCCAAGTGTTATCACATGACACATGGTTTCCAGCACTGGAGCATCACTCACTGCATTTCCCAGAAAGCCATAAAGGAAGAGAAAGAGGGCAAGAAATGGGAAACCAACCATTAAAGCTGTACATTTGTCATCATCTGGATGTGCTGAAAGATGTAATGTAGGAAGCTAAACATTAAAAAAGCCAAACTAAACTCTGAGACTATAAAAGGAGACAAATGGTCACAGAATTTGGCAATGCTCAAGTGGTTTTTTTTTCTACTGCTTTTGCCCACGTGATTTTTGAGCGCTGACTTTAGCCTAGAGCTACTCTGTGCCATCCTGCCCAGGCAAACATATCCCACTTCACTTGAGAGTTTGTATGACTTCGGTAGCAGCTAATTGGAGCTGAACTTTTCCAGAGTTAGCTTTAGTTTTGCTAAGAATTTTGCTGGCATATACCCAGATATGCTAGAGAGAGAAAATGGAATTGCCTTTTTCAAGTAGTAAACAAGAAATTTGATACACTTTTCATAATCTCAATTTTTAAATAAGCTCATGATTTTCTCTGAATGAAGAAAATGGTTTCTTAAAATACAAGGAGAGATAAAATGTATGATTTTTAAACCAGCTAAAAATAAACGACCTTCATGTCATGTCCTAGTAGAAAGGAAACAAAAAATGCCTTCACAGAAGTGGCTTAGAAGATGACTGTACTGAAATTTTTTTTAAAATATCTATCAGTAGGACAAGGACAGTGCTGACTACAGGATTGCAGTGATGCTATAAAAATGTGGAATGCAATCTCCCACCAAAGTTATTGGGTTTTTTTTACTAGCTAAATCATCTGTGCTTGTTCTGTTCAGCTTGACTGTCCTGATGTCTTTGAACTTGGAAGCTTTTAGTTGTTTCAATATTTATTATGTCTGTGGCTACCTGTCCCTAATTGTACCCCAAAGTTTGCTGAAGACAGGTCTCCTGCCTGTAAATCCCCCTCATTTCAGTTTAAAGCTGATTCCCAGTCCCACATCCTCCCATACAGTCTGGTGTGCAGTTGTACTTGTTTGCTGCAGTATTGAATTGAGAACATTTGACATTTTTTTACCCAACGTGACCTGAGAAAGTAATAGAAAACTCTGCATTAAAAGGCACAGCAGACACATTCTCAACCTTGATTCAGAAAAATCTTAAATTAGATTTTTATAACCCAAGTGTGCCCTTTCAAGGCAAACCAGAAAAATTTCCATCCCCTGTGCTAACAAATGTGTCTTATATTGTCTCACCAGCACATGGATTTCGTGGTCCAGCTGACAGAGCTCTGGGGTGTGGATGTGAGAGCAGCTTTCTGTTCTCTTGGTTCTAGAATTTGTCACCAGCTGGTCCACAACTGATTCTCCATAATGAATTTTAATTCTCTATAATGAATTGGCAGTTAGCAGAGACTCTCCTGCCTTCAGCCCCCTGTTTCACTGGTGGGCCACTTTCTGCCTGTTACACCTTTAACTGACAGTGCTGCTCAGGTACAACTCACAAGAGAATTTGGCCTCTTTCTGTATATACACCATGTCTTTTCTATCACCCTGCACTTTGCTGGGGCCAGAGACTGGTTGCTGTTCCTTGGTTGCACCTGAGCCTGTCCTCTCCCCACTCAAGCACTCACAGGGACGTGGGTTTGATGTACACACACCTATACATTAAGGTACTCAGCGCTATGGGATCACTTTCCGCTTTGCCTCAAACCACATCCACCTTGCTGTCCATTTTATTCTCCCACTCATTGACTGACAAGCAGATCTGATGGCAGATGTCATGCAACTCAGGGAAACAAGACATTTGGGAATCTCAAAAAGCTTGTGAAGATGTGAGCTCACTACTGTGTAAATGTACCAATCGCACACACCCAGCGTCACATCGGTGTTTCAAATCTTGGTTGTGTCTGTGGTCTTAAATGTGAACAGAAAAAAAAATAAAGTGATGAGATCCTTTATAACCCTCCTGGCTTGGTGGTGGTGGTGGAGGATCCAGTGTGATTCACACAGCTGGAGGGTTGGCTCGGGGGCTGCAGGGCTGGCAGCAGCACCCCATGGCTCGGGACAGGGCATGGAACAGGTACCAGTGGCACACATGGCAAGACCTCATGGGGCTGTTCTGTTCCCTGCAAGTGAAACCTGTGTCTCAGTTACAGGGAGATATTCTGTGCTGCCATTACCTGGCAGAGAAGCTGCATCATTGGGTTTGAATTTCTTTCAAAATTTGTTAAAATCATTTAAAATTGTTTTGTTCCCCCCCAACCTGAGTAACTAACTTGTTTAGGCTATTTTGCTTAACCAGAGTGACTGTGACATTAAATCCCTGTGTAGACACATTGAATTTCTGCATATAAACTGCAAACATACTGCTAATAATTTCCTTTACCTAAACACTTCATCAGGTGAGGCTGTAAATTTTAGCTATCAACACTGTGAAATTGCCACAACTTTGCGTATAGAATGAAACTTAAGACATATAATCTGGGGTCACAAAAGTCAGAGAGAAAGGGACTGGTTGTGTCTTGGAGAGAGGACGGAACTTTTTTTCTTCCTTATAACTGATGAAATGCACTTGTTTCTGCAAGTCATTGGACATTTGGCCAAATCTAGCAAAATACATGCATTTTTATTAAAGAAGAGTAGTCACTTTCTTA
This sequence comes from Acanthisitta chloris, assembly GCF_000695815.1. Lineage (NCBI taxonomy): Eukaryota > Metazoa > Chordata > Aves > Passeriformes > Acanthisittidae > Acanthisitta > Acanthisitta chloris. Next base: position 10,541 of record NW_008683834.1, on the reverse strand, counting down.
TGACTCTTGCACAAGCAGGAAAATACTCCATACCTAGCAGAGAGCAATAAAAATTTAACATACACTATATATGTCACGGGCACTACTCATTTTTTTTGGGAAAACTACCCATTAGTTTTCTTCCCTCAGGACTAAAACTGATCCATAAAGACATGCTAGAGCCAGTGGAGTCACACTGGCATGTGCTGAATGCAGATGGTGAATAGGGACTGCTGCTTCAAACTGGTACCAGTGCAAACTTAGCTGCTTTTATATGGCAAGTGAGAAAAAACAACAAAAAACCAACCAACCAACCAACCAACCAACCAACCCCACCCAACAAAAAAAAAAAACCCCAATCCCCCCTCAAAATCAACCAAGAAAACAAAAAAAAAATAAAACAAACCAAAAATAACCCAACCAAAACCCTGGGTAGCCTTCACTTTTGCACCATAAAATCAACTCTTGTCTGATGCCTCCACAGCTCCCTACCAGCACTGATGGATGGAATCCAGCATTGCTTGTCTCAAGGGTATTCATAGAATCATGGAATGGTTTGGGTTTAAAAGGGACCTTAAACACCATCTAGTTCCAACCCCCTGCCATGGGCAGGATGCCACCCACTAGATCCGGTTGCTCAGGGCCCCAGTTCAACCTGGCCTTGCCCAGGTTCTAAGAAACTACTTCACTGCCTAAGAACAGTGAAGTCAGTCCAAGGCAGGTATCATGAATCTGTCTCAGGTAGTAACATGGGGCAAAGTTCCTCCTGCCTTGTCTCTGGCAGGTTGTACATGGGCAGAGCAGATGCTGCAGGCACAGAGGGCAGTGGCAAACAACCTGTCTTAGCAAAGCAATGTCAGTGCTAGTCTCACTGCCTGTTTCACCTGCCACAGCTGCTCCTTGTTCCCAGCATGGGCTATCCTGGCAAACACTTTCCAGCAGAGACAAAACGTCTTGCCTCTGCTTCCCAGGGCATTTTCACGGCACCTCATGTTCCTGGCATCTTCTCCCCAAAAGCCTTCCCTACCTGAAAGAGCACAAGTGTGCCCCCCATCCCATTTTGGGTCTGGAAATGGCTTTTGAGATCCGTTTTCATGCAGAGAAGAGAGGAGACCATCAGGCACTAGGCTGTTCATTAGCATGGCAGACAGGGTAGCTTCACAGGAAAAGCTCTTTAAGCCAGTTGAACCTTTCCATTTCTGGAAACTCTTCCCTGTAGGAACAAACTTTGCCAGTTCTGACTAAAAAAACCCCATATAGGGACTTTATGAGTAAAAAATTTGCTGTGTCCTTACTGACTTGTATGTGAGCAGCCCATAGAGGAAATAACTGAAGGTTCATTCATTGAACAGTTCCAGTTTTAAAAGCTTTTCTACCTCTACATTTTGTATCACAGCTTCAAAAAGAAATGGGAACAATTTGTCTGCATTTTATTTCTTGGCAATGTGTTAAATTGATGATGAAACAGGTCAAAAGGACTTTACCAGAAAAGCTTCATTCATTTTAGAGAAGTACCTTTGTTGGAGGTACTCACAGGCAGAAAATCACGTCCTATTGTATATATTTTTTTTTGCCAAAAATAAAATACACTGGAAAAATAGCACTTATGTGCCAAAATTTGATTTGATAGACATTCAGTAGTTATGTAAGTTTGTGTCAAATGACATTTGCATATGCCCTATTTAAAGTAGCAGCTGTTAGGTACCTAAATTCCCAGGAGAACCCCCTCCCATCATGGATCTGCTGGTTTTGGGGTGCTGCAGCAGTTTCTCTGAGCCCAGTCAGTGTTTCCTGATGGGCTTCCAAATAGTTTGCAAAAACCCTGTGGCCTTGAAGAGGCAAATTCCATCTTGAGAAGTAAATTCAAATTTAAAACAATAAAAATCTACTTAACTCATTTCCCAGTGATGCTCATGTCATTACTACCCCACACCCCAAACCACTCTCTTTCCCCTGCAGCTGAAAGCCTGGTGAGTACATTTTACCCTCACGGCTCCTAATAAGCAATACCAGCCCAATTTCACAAACATGAAACTAAAGCACTTGACATTTTATCTCCTTGTTCAAACCACACTGCCTCAAGAGTGATGGGGAGTGAATCCACTTGCACTCTCTGGGCAGTATCCCGGGCTGTGGGCTGGGGCAGGCAGCTCCAGCATCAGTTCTGTTCCTAAGCTGTGCTTCTGGAGAGGTCAGCACAGTAGCCCATGATAAGCATTATTTGGGAAGTAAGTAACCTCTGGCCCACACTGCAGCCTCTGGAGAGCTCAGCCAAAGGGAGCTGAACACAGGAAACACAGGCTCTGCCTCCAAAGCTCTTCTTCTGCATCCCTGCTCTCCCTAATGACCGGCAAACGTACCAGTGGCCAAGGCAACACCTACACCTTCAGCAAGATTTATATCTGCACATGAATCCTTATACCAGGCCCTGGGCCTGTGCACACACAGGACCTTCCTAGAAAATCTCCTGGATGATCCAGCAGATGCAGCTGCAGGAGCTGGTGTGTCCTGGGCTCACCTGGCACTTTACACCATTTGACACTACTTGCTGTCAGGCACATGTGGCCAGAGTTACACACTGCCTGGTGTACTGCCAGCAGCACCCCGAGAGCTGGAGACTTCTATGCTGTTAATGTGAAGTCTCTGCTCACTTAGGCAAGTCCATCACCCACTTAGGTCAGCGATACACATCCCCTCCTTCAGCCATCTCCTCCCCACCGCACGTTCACAAGTTATCCCAAATGCAGAGGTTTGTACAGCTGTGATGCTTTTGATTTCAAAACACTGAAGTCAATCACCAAGTCACAAGAAGGACATGAGACAGAGCTCCAGAGTGCAGAAGAAACTCTGAACCCCCACACTGGAGAGAAAGCAAAAACAGGAGGAGGAGCAGCTAAAGCATTGACATGCAGAGCAACCACTAATTCAGAGCTACATCCAACACCATACAAAGTCCACAGAGCAGCATCCCAGGGAATATTTGGCCCTGCTGAGTGCAGAGGCTTGGCATGCACCAAGCTGCATCCTGCCTGGTGTGCAGCCCAGGCACACCAACATGTGCAGTGCTGCACAGCCTCTGGACAGGGGACATCACCACCAGCTCACAAACATTTCACAGAAAGAAAAGGCATTTAAGCTATAAATTAATAAAGACAATATTTGCACTGGATTAGGGTGAATTTCTCAACTCTATTCACAAGTTAATCCTCTCAAGACTCTGCATCCCTACTGTTTGCTCCATTTTATTTGTAGAGAGTAATAGCTTTCATATGATAGAAAGTGAGAGAGATGAGCTAATAAAATTACCAAGAAATGACATCCACTGAGCACACTGACCCAAGCAGTTATTTATTAACCATGCTAGTAGACCTAAAAATAAGTTTTGATTGCATGCAAGGCCATCTATGCCACCAATTAGTACAATAAATGTATCTACTCCAACTAATAACAGCACATTCACTCAAATAACAGCAGATAGCAGGGCTAATCCACTGTGTTTGAAAGCATCTTGTGAAACCACTTTTTATTTCACCCTGCCAAGAATCTGGGCACTGTGAGAGCAATTGTCAAGAGCAGAAACAGATGCATTTGTTTAGAATTTATTAAATGCAATACTGATGAAATAGCCTTTCAGGGGATCTCAGATGGCTTTCTGCTCAGACATAAAAATATTGAGACAAAATATCCTTATCCCTCTCTCTACACTTCCTTGTGGTTCTCATTCTGAGAAGAATAAGAGATATAACTCTTCACTCCAAGCCAGGTTAAGGACAAGAGAATGTTGTTCTACACCACTTCAATAAATCACAATACATCATGACTCCTGAAATAATTCTCTAATTCTAGAAAAAGGTTTGCAGAGGGAATATAATTTGTGCATCACATTTCTGTGATGAACTGTGTGCAGTTCCGGGACTCTCAGTTGAGGAAAGATAGTGAGGTGCTGGAGCAGGTCCAGAGAAGAGCAATGAGGCTGGTGAAGGGACTCAAGCACAAGTGCCATGAGGAGAGGCTGAGGGAGCTGGGGGTGTTCAGCCTGGAGAAGAGGAGGCCCAGGGGAGACCTTATCACCCTCTACAACTCCCTGAAAGGAGGTTGTAGTCAGTTGGGGGTTGGTCTCTTCTCCCAGGCAACCAGCAGGAGGACAAGAGGGCACAGACTCAAGCTCTGCCAGGGGAGGTTTAGGTTGGATATTAGGAAGAGATTTTTTACAGAGAGAGTGATCAGGCATTGGAATGGGCTGCCCAGGGAGGTGGTGGATTCACCACCCCTGGAGGTTTTCAAGATGAGACTAGATGTGGCACTTAGTGTCATGGTCTAGTAACCACAGTAGGGTTGGACTCGATGATCTTGGAGGTCTTTTCTGACCCAGTTGATTCTATGACTCTGTGATTTCCACACTAATTTCTTTATAGCGTCTCTCGCACCTTTGGGTCTAGCCAGGTCTAACAGAACCATCCTGTTGTGTCATTGATGCTGGAGGGGGATATCACCCCATCTCCTTAGCCCACAAATTCATAGAATAGTTTGGGTTGGAAGGACTTCAGTGATCACCTACTTTCAACCCCTCTGTCCTGGGCTAGGATTGCCCAAATATAATTTTCAGAGGTTGTTTAAATACCTTAGCTATGCTTTAAGATGGGAGGGACAGGCAGGACCACCTAAGTCCCCTGACACAAAGGCTGGAGTTAACATCCCTGTCCCTCCAGCAAGTGCTGTTTGCAGCAGACTGAATTTGAGCACCACCTAAAATTCAAAGACACTGGAAAAGCTCCACATGGGGTGAACACGGATTGATGCACCTCCTGAACCTGTTTGCTCCTTACTCATCCCAGGGAGCAGATGGCTCAGATCATGCCACCCCTGGGCTCGGATACACTCCCTTTAAACAGGGCTCGACTCTCCTCCACTGAACCAAACGTGCTCTGAGCTTGTAACAGTGACTGAAGTCAAAGGCAAAACAAATTGTAGTTGCTGGTTTCTGAACAGGCTCAGTGATTACCGAGAGGAGAGAATCGCTGCTGCTATAGAAACGGCAGCTGCCAGCACAGTCACCATGTGCTGCTGTGGGCAGACCCCAGGCTGCTTAAACTGTGAGGGGTGCCAGGCTCCACATCCCACTGCCCTACCGCCCAAAAGCTGCTGGGAAGGCCACAAAAACATCCAGAAATATCAGGCTCTGCTCTCTTTCAGAACTTTTCAAAGCTGATATTTTGTCTTGCCAGCAGGCAAGAGCTGATGGTAAATACAGTATTGCCCAAACTCGGTTACAACTTGTTCTGCACTTCCTTGTAAAACAAAATTCATTGGAATCTTCGTGCTACTTACCCACCTCTGCCTAGTCTGGGTGTGGGAAAGGGACACAGCAGCTCTGCACACACCTGGGGGTGATAACACCACAAAGTAACATTCAGAGCTCAAACAGCAAATGCTGAAATCCTTCTTTGCTCCCATGGACTCGCTGCCCTCCATCCCCTCTGCAGACACCCATGGCAAGAGACCAGGGATCTCTGAAAAGAAAAGATCTCTTTGGATACCAAAGCACTGATTACCACTTTATAGATATACTTAATAGATTCTGTGTAAGAGATTGTTTTGGCAAGCACTGTTTAGATAAAAAGCTGAGCAACCAAGTGAAAAGAATGACAATTTCCCCAGGAAAATCCCTCTCAATGTTGTAAACTGCACTAGTTAAAAAAACAAACAAATGAGATGTTGCATTTATGCAGTGATTTGAAGAAGAAAAGCATTTAAAAAATAAGCATTAATGCATTTGGCAAGAATGTATACATTCTAGATTAATTTGTTACAATGAGTAATTGAGTTCATTGCACATAATAAACAAGTGAAAGCTCTGATATTTTTGTGTTTAATTACTAAAAGAGAACAATCTAGGTATATTTTTACCACCCTTCATTTTTCATGTAAGCTATTTAAAAGGAGTGATTAGAACACCTTTAATTCCCATAAACTCCTGTTTCACAAATAACACAAAAATCACTCCAATCACAAACCAGAAACATCCTGAGGTGAATTTGGGGCTCCCACCACTGCTCCAGGCTGCACAACAGCACTGCCCTGCCAGGAGGGGCCATGCAGACCCCAAAGGCTGTGTTCAATCAAAACAACTCCTGGTGATATCAGAAAGAATTAAAACATTTATTGGGCATAAATATATTACATATACACTACAGATACAGTTAAGTCTTACATACATAGTGTAGTATTTGCAAAATCTATACATTAAAATTGATATGGCAGTTTTAATATAATGCATATGAAATAGTCTAAAATTTACAATACAAGAAAACTTATGATTATTTTTTTTTAAAGTTGAAAAGCTTGGAATGTATGTTCCCATAGTGAGGTAAAAACATTTGCTTTCTTTTTTTCTTTTTTTTTCAATTTAAAGAACTGTGCAAGGATAAGGTTCATACACATTCAGTTAGGGCACTTCTCAGTCGTGACACTGAATACTGAGCTACTGGAGCCAACAAACAGGATTAGAAAACACTTCAAGTTCATAAAGAAAAAGGCAGAACAATATAAAAACATCTCTCTCCTTCCTTAAGGGTTTTAAATATTTAGTGTTTCACTCTACCTTCGTTGTTGGTGCTGATTTCTGTGAGAGCAGAGTGCTCTGGGGTCAGATCCAACACCTGCTATCGCTGGATCCGGGGCACAAGGTGTTTGGGAAGGGAGAAGGCATCAGCAGTGGTGGGGCAGGGAGAACGCCCATCAGAACAGGAAGGGTTTGACATCTGTGATCTTTACTTTGCCATCAATATATGAGTGACAATCCAATCACTATGACAGAACACACAGCCTAAAAGAATGTCAAATCAACATCTTTAGGGCCTGTCCCAGCTCCTCCAGCAATGGTCTCCAATAACCTCAGGTATGAGCTGGACATTCTGGTTAGTGTGGTTATAAGGGACCAAACAATCAGCAATGACAGAAATGCTCTGAGTGTGACTGATTGCTCCTCCCTACACTCCTGCTCACTGCTCATAGTATCATTTGCATTTCAAACTTTGAAAATCATCTAAAGCAAGGTGGGTTTTTTCCTTTATTAAAGCAGTTGTTCTGGTTACAAAAGGTGTCAAGCTCAGATTTCATAGCAGCACTGCTCAAACAATATTCCAAAAATAAAAAAGGGAATCTATTCAAATTTCTGGGTCTCCAAACTAGGGATCTTTTCATTGCTTTAAAAAATACACTCTTCTCCCCTCTCCACTGAAAACAGCTGTATATGCTTTGCTCACAAAATACAGATGCAAGGTCACAAAGTTTCATATCACAAATAAATTTAAATAAGATGTAAATAAATTTGACAAGCCATGACTTTGGCAAAAACCCAAAAAAATATATATATTTAGCTCAATGCCATTAGTTTGCAAGGCTAAATTAAACTAATTATAGTCAATAACAAAATACAGAACATTTCTAATATCTGCTACATCTAGAGAGGCACACAGAATAATTCATTGATCTTAGCACTTTCTTTCCAGAGATGATTATGTTTTTGGATACATGTAAACGTTTGAATCACTGATAATGGGGTTTGGTTTTTTTGGCATTTAATGTACTAGATGCTCCCATCTTCAAAAACACAAGAAAATGTAAGAAGATTAATAATACTAGGAATGCTGCCAGGTAAAAATTGACCTAAAGTACAACAGTATAAAACAGACAAAATGTAACATGCTACGGGGCAGGTGGGGAAGGGGATTAGTACATAAGTACACTTTTTATTTTTTTATTTTTTTTTTTTACAATAAATAAAAAGATTGCACTGTAATTGGTATTTAAAGTACTGTATGCAGTATATAGTATAAATAAACCTAAAACAAAAATAATGTTGTTTTCTCCCCATTACTTTGGTTAAGGGAATATTATGCTAGTACAGGACACTGAATCTTAAGACGATGGAGACAGAGCACAAAATAGCTAAGACAAAAGCAAAACCAAATAGCAAAAATATACAAAAACAAGAGGCAGGGAAATACACTGTGTCTGTTGCACCCTTTTGGAATCTATTTGCACCTCCAGCTCATTTATGTCCCTGAGGTACTCGCACAATGTTGACTGAATATAAATAACCCGATGACTCAAGAGTTAAAAATCTAGTGTCTTATGGATTAAAACGTGTCTGGGAAGGGGCAGGCAGGAGGAGGACACTGCCAGCAGAGCAGGGACCGTCCCTTTGCAGGACTCTCAATTTGCCATGCACCAAATGATTCCAATCAGCCCCGTGGTAAGAACAGCAGAGACATTTAAGGTGTTTAAAATGAACAGGTGTAATTTCTGAGACCTCCAAGAAAGTTCCATAAAATGGATACCCCTCCAAAAATAGTAACAACATTAATAAAGATCAACTGACAGTAAATTTTGCTTCCATTGAGTGTAAATCTCACCTAATCCAGCAGAGGCAGTAAGCTGTCTCCAGCTCAAATCGTATCAATCAGGCTGAACATAATAGAATAATATCTAGTATTAGATTAGGAATAGTTATATACAGTGACAAACAGACAAGTTAAGCAGCTTTTAAATAGCTGAACATGGGAATAACTAACTATTGCACAATGCCCTCTTACTTAAAATTACTGCTAGGAATCAAAATGGTACAAAAAATCTATAATGCTTCATAATTTATATGCAGTTTGGTTACTTGATTTCTCATACAGGCAGTTTATAGTGTTGTAACTGTAAAAGTAACAGATACTTAAAAAGGTTTTTTGACTGCAGGATATTGTTCCAATTTAAATGCACTAAACAGTTAAAATAACAACTTAGGTTTTGTCTTGAAAAATTGGGGCAAATGTAGTGAATAATTCATAGGCAACATTGCTAATACTGTTCAAGGAAAAACTGGTACTTGACTAACACTGTACTCTAGTCTTACCACTATACACACTTGTGACTAATGTTTAGAAGGAAAAAGAAGAGATAAAAAAGTGACTCATGATTAAGATTTCCTAAATAGTAAGATAAAATAAGAGACTGTATGAACATCAGTGGAAAAAAAAAAGCCCAAAACAACGTTGAAAAGGCAAATTGGTGACAATTTTGAAACAGTGAAGGAAAAAAATCTTGCTTTTGGTATCTGGTTTGCTTGTTTCTCCAGTTTGACCACTTCCTAGTTTTGAATTTCAAAAAGGTGCATCAAAACACTGATTTATCTTTCTTCAAGCTAGAACCGTAAAAACAAGAGAAGTATATAAAATGTATGGTAGAACAAAAGGATTTCGAAAAAAAGGATTATCTGAATAAATGTGTGGATTATAATGCGTAGCATTAGTTAAAATCTGTATCTCAAACTTCCATTGGATTCTCTACTTCATAAAGAAGTATTGTAATATACAGGCGAACATAATCGACAAACTTGCAAAGCCAAGAACAATGAGGGCTGCAAACTGTTCATCAGTAGGAGTCATGTTCTTCATCTTGGGGTCATCCATGCTTCCCATCTCTCCCGCAAGCATGATGTCGTTTCGCTGAAGCATAAAGGCAACAGAGGGGCTGAAAGGTCCACTGAGCTCCTGTGAGGTATCCAAGCACCGGCGGCAGACACAGACGCGAAACCGATAGTCTGTGTTGACTTGAAGGCCTGAGATGTGGAATGTGGTCTCTTCTCCCTTGTACACCTTCAAAACAAAGCAGGGAGTCCAGTCAAATACACAGAGCAAGACAACCTCCTTCTCCTTTCATAGCATCAAACAACTTTTAGAAGTAATAACATGAGATTTTGCAAGGATTTGAGCCAGGAAGTTCAGTCAAGTCTCTAAGGAAACATCTTTTCCAAATAATAACAATGACAGCCACAATTGCCCTACACTTGTGGAGCTCTCAAGGGAAGGAGTTCACTAGGTCAATGCAGGTTTTGAAAAAACAGAGGCACGGGAGAGATGTCCAACCATGAGAGGTCTCAATACAGAGCCACAGAATAATCAGAGTTAGGACCTTGAGGATCATCCGGTCCAACTCCAGGCCCTGCACAGGACATCCCTGAGAATCACATCAAGTGCCTGAGAGTGTTGTTCAAACCCTCCTTGAGCTCTGTTAGGCTTGGGGCTGTGACCACTGCCCTGGGGAGCTGTTCCAGTGCCCAGATATCCTCTTGAAAATGTGACTATATGCCTAAAACACATCTAAGACATCCCCACATTTGGCTTCCAAGGGAAGAAAACCTGCAAACAAGGTTATTGGAAGACATTCACTGTATAATTGTGAAAACAGATACAACTATCATTTCAATATATTTTCCCTCACATTTCTCTCAAGAAACAGCAATCATGCCAGAAATTACACAGAACTGTGGAAACAATCAAATATTGTTAAGGTATAAAAAAAGGTATAACCTGTATTTGGTTCTTTAGCAATCCAAACCCATCACATATTTATGTTAATCAAACGCAGGTACTGCAGGACTCAGCACGAGTCAGGGTGTGAGAAAGAAGAGAGAGAACTGAGTATCTGAGACAGTTTTGTGACTTATATGGCAGTAGACCACTGGGAACATTCACAAACTCTGAAAACAATTTATATAACAGAGGGTGTCT
>NW_008683833.1:22730-41642 GCF_000695815.1 Acanthisitta chloris | reverse complement strand
TCCTTCCTTCCCTCCCTCCCTCCCTCTCCTTTCTGTAGTAACCACGACATAACATGGGGATTGAGCATCTTATTTTTTCTTGAAATAACATTGGCTTTTTTCAACATGCAGGAAGCTGTGCAGCTCAAGCATGATCCACAGCATTGGAGGGGTCTACTGGAAGCAGGATACAGACTGTTTCCATTTTAGAAACCCCTTCATTTTATTGGGTTTTGGGAAAACAGTGCTAGTCTCTTAGATAAAGCAAACACAAAATACTGCTATAGGAGGAATAAGCAACACTTCTCACATGTGGAGAAAAGAGGCAGCACTGTTGTGGGGAATGGGCATTTAAAAATTTGTTATGGAGCTTGAGGGTGCTTGTTTTGTAAGATGACGAACTGACGAGTTGTGGGTTTTCTTTTCCTTCAGACTGTAAAACCAGAGCTGTCATTTACTTCTACGACTGGTTTAATGCTTCAGTTTATTGTTTGCCTGACTTTAGTGACAGTGCAGTGGTCAGAGTTGGTGGTGGACTAAAACTACCTATTAGCATGACATCAGCTTTGTACATAACAGCGTGGTTCCCTTTTTATATACATTGCTCTCTGTTGCTGTCACTCCTGCTGTATAAAAGTGGGGGGAAAAAAATCTCTTGAATTGCAAACAGGGTGTGGGTAAAGCTCTAAAAACCTTCTTCCAGCACAGCTCTTGATTTTAATCATCATTCTTGCTTTCCAGTAGTAACAATTTTTTATTTTTCAACAAGACATTTAGAAAATACAGTGGTGGTACTCAGAAAGAGTCGAGTTATTTAGCTCCACTGTCAATAAAACAGCTTTCAGAGGACTTTCTGGTTCAAGAAACAGTGCAAACAAAACTCAGATGCTAAGTTATGGGATTGTCTGAAAGAGAGTTAGCATCAGGAAAATTACATAACCATTTTCTCAAGCCATATGTGAAACATAGTTACTGACAGTGTCAGCAGCGAGTGAAAGAGATGTCAAATTTGCAGGACTCCTTAACCACAGTCAATGTGGGATTGTCCTTGCCCTCCTTTTCCCACTGCTGCCCAGCTCCTACTGTCTATTAGCTGTGGTATGTATACAGCTTACTGCTAATTAAGTTATTCTAACACAAATTTACTTAATCCTAGGGCTTCCGTTTTTCCCACCTCCAGTCAGCAGGACTGAGTTTTGCGGTTGCCATGGCATAATCTTGTAGAGGAAGGGAATTTGAATAATGCCACCGGCTGTGCATGACCCTTGGCCACTTGGTGCATTTTGTGGAAACATGTAACTGCAAATGAAGAGGGAGCCACCTCTATGGGCTGTTTGGTACATACACTTAGGGGTGGCAGATAATGTGAACAAAAGCTGCCACTGTATGAGACAATGGGAGGAGGAGACACAGAAAACTTACAAAAGAGGGGGGGAGGGGAAGGAGTGGGCAAGTGCAAGAGAGATGGCAAGGGAGTATGCTTCTCACGAGAAAAAAAGAAAACAGAGCCAGTCCTTTGCAGATTGCAAGCCAGTTATTCAGACAGTACAGCTTCATGGGCTTCAGCTGAGTTATTCTGATTTATACTGGCTGGGTATCTCTGCCTGATAACATGAAATAAAGCCTTTCTGAGGTGACACAAAATTTTATTTGGTAATAGCTAATACAGGAGTCATGCATCCTATACGACAAAAAGACAGATTTTTTGTTCTATGCCAGTCGCTCACTGTTAGCAGTTCTCAAATCTGAGTTAGCCTTTCTAGTGCACAGAAAGTGCACTGCAAAAATAGGGGAGTTTATAAAAACAAGCAAACAAAAAAACCCCAACCTAAACACAACAGCCTGAAAATAAAAACTCTCAATATTCAATCATTTGTTTTGATTGCTTTTCACATAATTGGGTACAAACATAAACTTAGCATTACTATATATCAATGTCTAAAAAAACTTGTCAAAAAACCCCCATGAAAGCATCATCTGATACAATAGCCAAGAGATTTATGTTAGCTACAGTTTCCAATGAATCTTGTTACAAAATTCAAGAAACACCTTTGATTGTGTACAAATTTGCAACCAGTCTCTAGGTTTACTGCTGTCTCTAAAGGAGGTACAGTATTTGAGTTACAAATTTTCATTCATGCTAGATACCAAAGGATGACTCATTTTCTGAAGTTTATTACTTAAAGATAAAAACTACCTTTGAATTTTAACTTCTATCGCATAGGCTTCTCAACTCAGGAGGGACTTTATTCAGTAATATATGGAGGGGCAAAAGAGTATGTCAAAGAGTTCTTGAGTTACCAAAGGACAAATGCATAAGATGTTTTTCATGCTTGTGTAAGTACAAAACAGACCAGATCTTTATTCTTTTTTGTAGGTCACAAGACCCTAGGAGTATATAAGCACTCTCATTGTAGCAAGCTGTTTTATACAAATTCACATACTAGTACACATGCTATCCCCCAAATACTTGCATTCTTTATATAACTTGTGCACATAGTGTTTTCATATCCCAGTGATGTTTCTCTGGGTTTTCCTTCTGTAATGCCAGTTACTTGGGCACTGTGACAGTCTAATTGCATCAGTCTCAGTCTGGGAACAAACTATGAATACAACAGAGTAAAATCCACATAGCACATTTACCACCATCTCACTGCAAATGATTTCCTAATTTAAACGAAAACAAATAAGAAAAACAAAGGGAGATCAGCCATGAAAAGGAAGAAATCCTGCCAGCACCTTTGAAACCTCTTCAGCCCTCTCTGGTGTCCAACTCATTATCACAGTAAATGCAGCAAAAATACTGACTTCTGACCTCAGGCAAAGCACAGGGCTTTGCCACTTGATGCAGGGCTGCCCTCTTGTGCCCTACAACCAATGCCACCACAGCTCCTGTGGAAGGATACCTGTTTTTTGCCTGGACTTGATGCAAAGGACTTGGCACGAGTGAGAGCCCTGAGCTCTGCCACTCAGACCCTGTACAAAGAGACATGTGACACAAGTCTGAAGAAGCTGCACTTAGCTGGCGCGGCTGCAATGGCTGGGCAGGGGACAAGGTAGAAATGTATTTTTCTAGCTGCCAGGGACATGACTGTGAAAATGTCACTCAGTAACCATGTCGGTATAATGAAACTAGTTACTTGGTGCTGCGTGGAGACTGAAAGGCAGATCTTCTCTACAGGACACATCTGACCACCCAGAAGACAGGGAGTGGCTGTTGGAGAAGAAAGTCAAGCAAACTCCTGGAGGCTGCCAAGGGCTTTGAGGACAGGGCTGGTGGTGAGAGGCTGCCTGTTCAGCAGCTGTTCCCTCTCACCTCCTAACCATTCCACCCACCAGTTCTCCCATCTGCAGCGGCAGCCCTGCTCTCTGTGGCACGTGCAGAAGGGTGCATATTTCTCAAATGGAGGACCAGAACACAGGCAGTAAACAAGCTGCTGCTGGAGAGGCAGCTTGCAGGGAGGTCCCAAACAGGATCTAGGTCCAATAATTCCTAAGCTTGACTACCCACCCTTGCTAGTCTGGACCCATCTTGTATTCATTCCGTGTCCATCAGGTAATTCCCACTCCGAGATCATCAATTTCCTTTGCTAACAACAGGGAGGGAGATGAAGTGTCAATATCTGATCTGTGCCAGGTTGGCAGCTGTATAATGGTGTAGCTTCACTGAGGCTGATGGTGCCAAGCTGAGCCATGCAAACTGAATGGGTGGCTCTATATGCAATTTTTATAAAAAGACATGTGCTTGTATCTGCACAAGATAGCTCTCTGAAAGAATAGAGGCACTAAATTCAATTAATCTTGCTGAATACATCAAATGAACAGCAGCAAGCATGTTTTCTTTCTTTTGTGTGTGCCTTAACATACTAAAAACATGCCTAAACCAGCAAAATTACATTTTAATAACTCTTATTTTAAAATGCATTTGTGCATCAGCAGAATCATTCTCCAAAATATGTCATTATTAGTGAGCACAAACACAATTAAAGGATGAGGACTGACTTGCTCCTCCATGGGACTAAACAATTTCTCCGGCAACATCCCTCTTGCTGGACACAAAGGTAGGCAGAGGTGTGTGGTCCTGAAATACAGCTGTAGCACCTCAGAGAACTGAACTTTAGTTGACCAACTAACAAGATTTCCAATATGTCTTACTAAGAGGCTGTGAAGTGTAAGCTAACTTTTTAAAATAATGTGTTCATCAGAGAAGAACTGAGACTGTTCCTCATCCTTTCCTTCCTCCTCTGAAACCAGTGAAGCAGGAGTCTACTGACCTAGCAGCAACGTAGAGGGTCCTGTTCATGACCATGACAAGCTGGATGTCCAGCCGGTGCCTCTGCGTGGTGTTCCGCCCTGGTTTGTGACCCACAAACACCGGATATTGTCTTGTATCTGTAGGAAGGGGAAAAAAAACAACAGGTCAATAGAGAAACTAACAAACTGAAATGGTGCTAACTTGAAGCATCATGGGGCCCAGCTACAGTCAAAGTCTGTGGTTTCTCTTCTGTTCTGGAAGCACAGCCTGCAGTTGGAAGGCACGAGGCACAGTGAACTGGAGAGTTCTTTAGATTACAGTCTCTGCAGATGCAAAGGAGAAAGTCATCATCTTTGTAGAAGACAAAAACAGTGAATTTTTTTAAGCATAGAGCTGTTCTGGAGCTCTTGGCACACAGGTACATGGTGCTTTCTCACAGTTTTTCTTTCACTGCTTGCAGAGATTAAATGCTTGATCCTGGCTGCCAAAGTGTGTCTAGCAGGACAAAGCTTTTCACAGTGTCCCATTAATCACCACAATGACTGGACTGGTAGCGGCTAAAGCAAAAGGCTCAGCTCTCCTTGGTTCAGACTGTCAGTTCCCTGGGTTTTCTACAGGATTGGACTTCAATCATAGAACAGCTGCAGATGAGAAACGATGGGAAATCACCACTTGAACTTTATGAAATGAAAGTCACTGCATATTATTTTGGCTACCAGTCTGATACTCCAATTCTTCTGGCAACTGAACAACAATACTGACTGGAAGCCCTGTACTGAGCTTATGCTATCAACATGTCAGATTTCCTCCTCACCCTACCAGTCAGCAAGAGCATTTATTCACTCTATTATCATGACTTTTTTTTTGGTGAGACCTCAGCACACACATGGTGTGCTGCTGCTCCCCAGATGATCTGTCTGTATAACCTATAACAACAATGAACACTTTTGAGCAAGGGCTATTCTACTGTTAGATTTCATATGTGCATTTGAGCATGACATCTAGATGCACAAATCAGGGAGGTAGATAAATAAATGACAGAAGACCAGAGGATAACCCTCTAATGAGCATCATCATCAGTGCAGAACTGCTGCAAGTGCATGTTACACAGAACTGACTAGCATCTAGCTATGCCTGAGTCTTTTCCTCATAAATATTAATTTCCCAGAAAACTGCAGCTGTTTGAATGAATCTATTTCCTCAGACATTCATCTGTTGCTTTAGTATTTTTAGCTATTGTCTTCTAAAAGTGTTGTCCCTGTTAAGCTTGGTCAAAGTACCGATTCACAGCATGGCTTCAGCAAAGCACCTGAAAGCCCCACATGTCAGAAAGCCTGGTGATAAAACTGGATAGAAACAGGAACTTCCCTCCAAACCAGATGATGAGAACTCTTGGAGAAACAAATAAACACAGCCCATGCAGAATTATGTTCAGAAGCTTAAGCCTCCTGACTATGCCCTACACGCAGAATGCCCAGTTTAACTGTCAGTCTGTTCTCTGTCCACTAACGTTTCCTCTGTAACTCAAGGATCTAGCACAAGGTGGAGGATTGCACATTTATATCCACGTCCACATGCCGTGCTGCATAGGAAAAAGTTATCCCATGTTCCATTTCTCCAAAAGGATCATGGCTTACTATTTTTGCATTAGCAAGAGCAATTAGCAACCGCCCTTCTGGAGGATGAAAGTATTGGTGCTGAAGACCCAACTAGACATGTTTCAGCAGGGTTTGCTTCAGAGCAATTCTCCTCTGTTCTTGTATCCCAGATGTCTATTAGCATTTGCAGCACATCAGGTGTGCCCTGGAGTCTTGTGTTTCAGCTTGGTGTAACACAAGACAGTCAAGATTATGGATCATCTCAAAGCACTGTAAGCAAGGACAATTACGAGATTCATTTAAAAATCAAATTCCTGACCCAGAATAGGATTAACCACAACCCTGCTCATTGCTGACTTGCTAGTCCTTAGCATACATTTAGAGGCCTGGATGCTAAAAGACTTCCTTTTAAACATCTGAAACTTTGGGACTTTGAAGACTTTTCTTTGCAGTAATTGAGCTAAGGCGAACGTGAAAGAATCAGTTAAGCTCAGCATGACGTGTATGGTGAAAGGCACAGAAAGTTCTCCACCTGTTTAGCCAGCAAATCTCAATACTGATTCGCAGCTGTTGGTGTTACCCTAGAGTCTGGGGAGCAATCTCTGCTGGTAAGAAAGGAGACAGCTTCTGTTATGAAAGATTCTTTGTTTTGATTTGGTTTTAAGCTACATTTCCATCTTAGAAAAAAAAAGCCTAATACTCAAGCAGAATCCATCAGAGCTTAACGAAGTAAGTTCAACTATTTGTACTAGATCAACAAATAATGAAGTCCTCTGGCCCCTTATACTTACAGTTGCCATGCGAAATACTGATAGGCTCAGAATCTTCTGGGAAACCAGCCCCAGCAAAGTGTAGCAGTGTGAAATATAGCAGCAAGGCTTCTGACCTCATAGTAGTTCAGCTGTGAGGCTTCACTTCTTTACTTCACCCTGTGGAAGAGAAATAAGAGTTTAAACAACTTATGCTGAATCAGTTTTAACTAGTACATATGGAAAACTAAAAAGAGTCAATAGAAAGTAGAGGGAGCTTTCCTTCTCCTCAAGCCTTTCACTGAACCATGAGGAGACAGAAACTGCCCTACTAGGCCTGTTCTTATTTAGTCCATGCCACATCAGTGCCACATTTGCTTGAGGACAGATTTAAGTACCTGTGTGTTACAAAAAAGAATCTGTCTCTGCTGCTTATATGCAATAAAGGCATTTCACCTCTGTGTTGGTTTGAGCTGGGGTAGAGTCAACTTTTTTCACAGTGGCTAGTATGGGGCCATGTTTAGGATTTGTGCCGAACACAGGGTTGATAATATAGAGATGTTATTGTTGCTGAGCAGCTCTCACCCAAGGCCTTGGCTGTTTTCCGTACTGCCACACTGACAAGGAAGTTGAGGGTGCATGGGAGACTGGGAGGAGACACAGCTGGGACAGGTGACCCAAACTGACCAAAGGGACATTCCATACCATATGACATCATGCTCAGTATATAAAGTGAGGGGAAGAAAGAGGAAGGGGGGACATTTGAAGTGATGGCATTTGTCTTCCCAAGGAACTGTTACACGTGACGGGGCCCTGCTCTCCTGGAGATGGCTGAACACCTGTCTGTAGGACCACGACAATGTCCTATACTGACTGACAACTGACAATACTTTACCAAGAAATATTTTATTTTCCCGTTCTTTGGTTTACATAATTAATTGATGGCATGATGACACACACCATAAACAAAAAAACCCACACTACATTATTCTGGTTAAAAAGAGATTAAGGGTTATACTGTGGGACTGATTCATACCCGGCAGAGTTGTGAATCAAGCGAAGAAACACTGAGAAAGCTTGATGGAGCATTCAGAACATGTCATTGGGCTTTACCATAAAAATATGTGCCCATAAATTTAGGTGCCATAAAACCAATACTCCAACCCGTGATAAAATAAGGGAGAACAGAACTGTCTAAAACCAGTGTTTTGTTTTTTTTTGCTCTGTGTTCCACTGAGGCATGCGCTCATTCACATTTCATGTACAAAAATATCCCTAAATCTTGAAGATAAAAGGAACCGCTGGGGCCTTTGGATACAGTGAAAGAAAACAGCACATAATACAGTAAATAGTTCATAATTCCCAGGCAAATTTCACAGAGATGCTGCTTTGCAGGGGAAATAGTGCAAAAGTGAGGTTTTCTTTTCATGTCTTCCAGAGTTTCAAACCTTTGATGCCGTCTGCCAAAGATTCCTTTTGAACAAAGCTGTTTTACAGTAGCATGTCAGTCATTCAAGATTTATGGACAGAAAGTCATACTTCATAACCTACATAGCCTTTGAAACCTAATTTGGCAAACAAAGTGCTAACTTGCCCTTCATAGAATCATAGAATTTAAGGGTTGGAATGGACCTTACGAATCACCTAGTCTCAAACCCCCTGCCATGGGCAGGGACACCTCCTCACTAGATCAGGTTGCTCAAGGCCTCATCCAGCCTGGTCTTGAACACCATCAAGGTCAGGGCAGCTATCAAGTCCCCGGGCAACGTCTTCCAATGTCTCATCACCCTTACAGTAAAAAACTTTTTTCTCCCATCTAACTTTCCCTCCTTCAGTTTGAATCCATTACCCCTTGTCCTATCACTGCAGTTCCTAACAAAGAGTCCCTCTCTGGCTCCCTTGTAGGCCCTTCAGATATTGAAAAGTTGCTATGAGGTGTCCTCACAGTCTTCTCTTCTCCAGGCTGAACAGCCCCAACTTCCTCAGCCTGTCTTCATAGGAGAGCTGCTTCAGTCCTCTTATCAACTTTGTGGCCTCCTCTGGACTTGTTCCAACAGTTCCATGTCCCCCTTATGTTGAGGACACCAGAATTGCATGCAGTATTCCAGGTGGGGTCTCATGAGTGTTGCCCTTCTGCAACACTATTTAATATCAGACACCTACATCTCCTTTCTTGAGGCCAAAAAAAGCATTAACTGGTCTTGAGTGTTGGATTTTCATTTGTAATTTCATAGACACAGCAGATTCCTCATTTTTTACCCAACTGAAAAATGTCACAAAAATTAATTTGCCTCATCAGATATTTACTTTCAAATAAAACTTCTGTTCCTATAAATGGATTGGAACAGGGATTCTCTTGCAGGACTAATGATTTATTATACTTTGTGTTAGCCTATTAGCATTTCAACACAGAAATTAGAAATTTGGCTGATTCTCTATAACTATTAACAAAATAACTGAGAGAAAGAGGCAGACTGAGACTAGAAAAAATAAAATTTAATGAAGGCAATGACTGACACCTTAACTGTGTCAGGCAGATGGCAAAGGATAAAAATAGCAAGAATAAACAACACAATGCAGACACTGTCTATTATATCTTTCAGGAGAATGCTTACTAGAAGATAGTACATACAAGCCCCAAGAGAAGCATTTTCATCTAGTGCTAGTTAGGCCAATAGCCACGTATGATTACTGACAAAGCTATGTCTGCCTGCAGACCTCTTACATTTTCTCTTGACTCTTAGCTCTCTGGAGTTTTTTTTCTATTTGTTGTCGTTTGGGGCCCTGAGGAATGCTCAAAGTACAAAAAAGCAGCAGAAGTAAATGGCATGCTTCGAAATGTAGTCCCCCTCGAAAGGTTTTTATTCAAAGTAATATATGCACATTAAAGGGGTTAAATCCTTTATCTCTCTGCAATTTTCAAAGATATCACTTTGCTTCTTTAAGAATTTTGCCCCTCTAAGTACACTGCAAAGTGACAAAAGAAAATGTCTCAATAGACAAATGGACTGAAATTCTTTTCTTCCTGAAATGACTACTGTGCAATGCAGAAATCTTTGCTGAAATGCACATGAGGAGCAACAATTTAACATGAAGAACTTGTCAGGAAATCCAGTTCTTCTACTCAGAACTGTGTTCATCCACAGTATCAGCCTGTAGCCTGACAATTCAAACCCTTTGGCTCAAAGCAAGACTCTGGAGCACAAGAATAGTTGCTTTCTGTTACTCCCTATCAGCACATCATCCACTGTCTAACAATGGGTGTATGCTGTGAGAAAAGCATCACAGTACTGCAGACATAACTCTGCCACTCCCCTTTAGAGCTTGAAAAACTTTTCCCATGGGTGATTCTGCACCATCATTCCCTACTTCTCATTCAGACATGCGTACTGCTCCATGTAAATATACACAGGAGACAGCTTCCAGGAAAATGAACAATGACAAGCATGCTTACTTTGTGATTTCATATACATTCTATTGGGCCAGATCTTTTCCTCTTAAACCTAAAAGAAAAATGAACTGCAGAATCAACTAACATAGGTTGGTAGGTTTTTAAGCATATGAAACTCTCTGTCATTCTTAAGGGGATTCTTCTCAGGAAGAAATGAGGGAGAGAAAAAACCATAATTCTCTGTTCTCTAGTGCCAACATAGTTGTTCAAATTCAAACAAAGTATATGCAAAATGTCTACTTTGATCTGTTAATGATTCAAGTGGACTACACATATGTATCAATGCTTGCACCAATAAATTAACATCAAGGAGGACTCAAGTTGCACCCAAAGGCAGCTTTTTACTTAGTGGTAATTATTCAAACACAGTGTTACTTTTGCAGGTCTTATAATGGTGAAAATAGCAGTACTGTTTCAGTGGAACTTCAGGAAAGTGCTGATTCAAGAAGGTCACGCTTATTTTTAGTACAATTTTCCTTTTCAGCAAATACTCAGCTCTGGTTGGGCCCCTGGGAGTGATGCAAACGTTCTCACTTGCAACTGTGCTGAAACTATGTTCTAATCAAAAGTGCTTGTGAATGCAGTGTCTGATGAAGCAATGATGCTGAGTGAGTACAGCCACTCTCTCCAACTAAAAGTTTTGCAAACATCAATGGAGAGATCTTCAGTCAATGTAGACCACTGCAGTTCAATCTGGCCTGCATTAAGCCATACTGGTTGAGGGAGAACTGGCTGTGAGAATTCCACTTCTCCCTGTATCATATACGGTTACTACTCTTCTTGAAGGAAGATCGTGTAGACAAGAAGAGTGAGTTCTGGTGGTCTTTTATTACCAAGCATGCTGTCAAAATACAGCCCTGCAAATGTTTAAGAGCATGTTTTATAATCTATCTCTAATGCAATGACTTGCAGCCATTGAGTTGGTAGAGTCGATCAGATCTTTTCCATATTCCAAAAACCTACAAACAATCTGCTTCTTGCATGCCTAAGACCAATGCAAATGTAACTTTATGAAAGATATGCTGGCACTCAGATTCTTCTTTCTGAAGCTGCTTGTTTCAAATAGCTATGTAAGACATCTTGTTCTGGCTAATTCTGTGCTCTCTCCTTTTTGTCATATTATGATTAAGTATAAATAACAATATAAATAAGTACATAGAAATCAAAGTTTTGCTTTCCTAGATGGAATATGTTTCTCTGCTTGTATACTTCAGCCCAAAGATGACCTAATTCTAAGTAGGATGTTTGAATACTAGTGCAATATAGTTGCTATTGAGTTTACTTACTCAAAGTCTATGTATAAATATACAGATAAATGTAGATTGGTTTTATATGTATATGTGTACATTATATTTACACAATATGTAAATTATATGTACATATAAATGTACATATAGATTCTTGACCTAGGGTCATTTAATATTGTAAAATTCACGCTACTGGCATGAAGGAGTTTCTGAAGCTAAGAAAGTAATGATCATTCCAAAACAAGGAGAAAATTCTGACTTTTCTGTTCCAGGTGCTTTCCACTACAGCTATCCATGATTATTCAAGTCAATAAAAAGTCACCGTGATGAACCCTGCTTTTTCTGTCTGATATTTTTAGCATTTACAACTGTCTGGGTGGAAATGCATATAGAATAGCTGCTTGGCTAAGGAAATGATTCCTTGGCTGCTGCCATAATACCCTGGTACTCATGTTATTGTATCTACAACTTTTAAGTTCCAGAAGGGTTACAAAAATCCCAAGAAAAATCTGAATGGAAGAATGAACATTCTGGTAAACTTCATAAAAATGCAAGGCCAGATTTGATCTTGAGAAGAAATTCAACAGCAACAGCAATGACTGCATAGACACATCTGTAAATAACTACTGAAAGGGATCTCTTCCATGTTAGAAAACCTCCCATTTCATTGCTTTGACCTCACTCTACATTCAGCTAATCCCAGTGTAACTCCAAGCAAAATCAAAGTATGTAACCACATAAGAATTTTTCCATGGCACATTAAGCCTGCTTAGTAATGGGCAGATTCTGTTATATTCATTTATTAAAAACATTCTTTTTACCATGAAGTGTTGTGTTCACTCAAGACAGCTGCACTTCAATCCACAAATTATTAAGCTTAATGTGAGTATTTCCAGATAAAATTGAATGGTCTGTTTCATGCATGAGCAAGACCAGAAAACCTAATAGCCCAAAAAGCCCTGACTGTCTTAAACATTTGAACTACTGCATAAGGAAAAATGCATAACTAGAAAAGCAGGAGCCTATGTGAACTGATCCTGGAAATAGCAAATAGCCTTTAGAATCTTATTCAGCAAAACCAAAAGTACCATTAAATAGCAGGGAAGAAACTGATTTGAGTCGCATAATAGAGGTAAAGAGCTCTGAGATTCCCCTGTGGTAAGAGCTTTAAAGGCATGCAAGTGAAGTAGGAACCCAAGTCGTACTTCAGTGTCTCATCAAACGAGACTACAGAGCAAGATCTACCCATATATAAAAAACATTTACTGATCTACACAGCACATACTTTTGTGTGCTGAAGGCAAAGCACAGGAACCACTTGGTCATCCTGACTGCTGTTCCCTGCTATGGTACATACAATGCTGGCAAGCATCCTTCAACTCCTTTGGTTAAGCCATTGTAAACCTCTGACTGGAAGATATCATTGCCGCTATTTACCCTTTTAAATTCACAGTTCCTAGAAAATGAAAGATGAGTTCCATGCAAGTCAGATGAAGAAATTAAGAATAATGCAACAACAAAACCAGAAAGAGAGAAATACAACCTGAAGGCTGCAGCTTCCAGAGAATGAGGAAAGTTAGGTTGGCACAGTGAAGCAGTTCAGGAGAGCATCCTTTGTCTATGCCTGACTGGGTGGTGGGCTGGCTGCTGCTTTGCCAACTTGTATGGTTGGATCAGGCAGCAGAAGGGATAATGCAAAATGCCCAGGCTGAGTGGTGCCAAGGGGATCAGACAGATGTGGGTGAACAGAAACTCAGCGGGTGCTTGAGGAGCTCAAGAGAGATGAGACACAAGTGGCTATCAGCAAGACAGCATGGAGTGCCAGACACTGCAACTGATTTGGCACACGTCAGGACAGTCCCTGAGATGGACAGCTTTTTTGCTTGTGTTGGTCTTTCTCTACTGATTGCTGCTCAGTCACCTGAATGGTGGTGCACATGGCCACAGAGACTTAATGCCAGCTCCATTCCCATCATCACTACCAACTTCCAACATCTTTTTGTGACCAATGGTGCGGTCATCATTCATCTTTCATCTCCTGTCCTGCTCCTGTTGTCTCTACAGCTGGTCATTCATTTAATGTGGCCAAAAAAGCACTCTAGCACTCCAGGTAGCTGGCCCTTATACCAGAGAGGCTGGTCCATGAATACATTGGGGTAATCACCTGTACACCTTCAGGTCTCACAGTAACAAGGGATTGCTCCTGAACTCTGGTGAGCGGAGGGAGGCAGTGACCAAGGGAAGCCTTCACCTGTCTGGCAACGCTGCTGACCCTAAATCATGTGTATGAAGCATACTCTTTCTCATCTTTTGTGCATATCAAAAAGTTCTTCCTGACTGTAAGAGGACTGCATGGGTGCCCTCTGTTATACACACTTTACTCGCATTTTAATTGGATTCAGTACTGCTTACTCATTGCCCAGCTGCTGTGGGCTGTATGCCAGGCATGACAATTAAACCCAAGGGAAAGACACCAGTGAGAGTGATTTTTCCTCATATAGTAAGCAACAGCATCTACCTTCATTAAAAAGAATAATACAAAGTTCATTACTAGTTTGATGAAACATAGATACACGGACCATGTGGATTTTCCCACTAAGACTTGCAAAAATGCATATCTAAAATAAAATTTCAGTCACATACAAAGCAATGTCACACAGGTTTCAGGGGTATTTGCTTATTTTGTTCAGGTTTGTGCAAATGTGAGTCCATATCAGCTTTCCTCTGCCCTCATTTGCACCTTCACAATGCCATACCTCACACACAATAATGTCAATTATGATATGTAGCAGCACTACCTCCTGCCTCAGTAAGCGACAAACTGAAAAGATCTGGGCAGCCCCCAGGCAGCAGTGATGAACCTCGGCCTGTCGAATGGTAGCAGCAGGTGTCAAGTCAGTAGGCAAAACTCAGCATGCTTAATGCTAGCAACCTGTCCTGTCAAGATCCACATTGCTACTCTATCCAGCGCAGCACAAAAAGAAAATGTAAAGAACAAATGGAGGCCTAAGTAGAAGAAACCTTCTGCTGACCTGAGTGAGACATCCCTGATGACTGCAGCATTAATAGGATGCTGCTGTTCTGAGAAGGAACAGTCAGATGGAAGATGAACATCTCCCAGATGGAATTAGAAGCATCTCAAGCCTATCGATTTTGGTTGTAACCTTTACTGTAAACAGTCCATGAGGGCCTCATCAGCCACCTGTTCAGTGATATTTGCATTGAAATATAGAGCCAACACAAATGAGAAAATGGCCACAGTTGCTCGCTAAAGCATCTGCTCTAGCAAGGAACATTTATCTGCGCATCACCAGAGGAAGCAAAGGTACAGGATTTAAAGCAATAAATAATGCAGTGCCACTAGCTCTCTCACACAGCACCGGAAACAAGGAGTGTTCCATTTGTCATGATGTTGATGGTGGCGGTAGTGGTATTATATTGTGTAATATTTCACTTTCTAATAATTGCTCAGTTTTATACAGAAATCAGGCTTGCCAAAACTGGGAGGAAAGCCATCTGTGCCTGGAGGATGACTGCCAGAAACATTTGCAATTTTATTTTGGAGTTATAAACCTGCAGAATGGAACAAAAGCAATGCCTAAATAACCCCTTTCACTCACCACTCTCAATCACACAGAGCAACAGACCTAACTCTGAAACAGCTTGGTCAGTCATTACAAAGATGTCTTTATTATTTTTAAATGCTTCACTCATTCAAGAGATAAAAATAGCTCCATTGATTATATGTGGGACTTCAGCAAAACTCTGTCAAGATTCTGAATTGATTTAAGAGCTGAATGTAGCAATCACTACCTTTTGATAGGAAAGAACACAGTCTCTAATATATATTTTGATGTTTCATCTCAGTATGCTTAATAGAAAACAGATACACCACCAGCAACACCATTACTCTCCCAAACCCTCATTTTGCCTGGGAAATACCAGTGCCAGTCAACTGACCTTCCATTCTCTCATCTGACAGATGGAATAAAAACTATGTAGTTGCAGGTGACCCAAAGATGTAACGGGAAAGAAAGGTGCCCTCCCTTTGTTTTCTTCCCCTTTTGGATAACAAACGTAAAACACGAAGTCTGGTATGTTTTCACAACAGTATTTACAAATGTTACTGATTAGAAGTTTGACACAGCCCTTCAGACACTGTCTCAGCTGCCACATGCCTGCTGTAAACACAACATTAGGATCAGGCAGTAATCCTAAAACAATCCCTACAGCTCAGCCAACTCAGTTTCCCTCAGATACTTAGTGTTTGCTTCCTTTCACTGCTGGTACGTATTTAAATGGATTGCAGCCCTTCTTCACCCCGTATCCAAGAGAAAAAACTTAATTTCCAGTCCTCTTACATGTGCATAATAGATCAGATCAACATATAATGGCATACGTTAACTTTGAAAAAAAAAGTTAGGATCCCATAGAACATGCAAGGGCATGTAGTTATAGGACAAGGGGGAATGGCGTCAAACCAAGAGGCGATGGGCTTAGATTAGGTATTAGGAAGAAATTCTGTACTGTGACTGTGGTGAGACTCCAGAGAAACAGTGGATGTTCCATCCCTGGA
This sequence comes from Acanthisitta chloris, assembly GCF_000695815.1. Lineage (NCBI taxonomy): Eukaryota > Metazoa > Chordata > Aves > Passeriformes > Acanthisittidae > Acanthisitta > Acanthisitta chloris. Next base: position 25,787 of record NW_008683833.1, on the reverse strand, counting down.
AGCGTTCAAGGCCAGGGTGGATGGGGCTTGGAGCAACCTGGTCTAGTGGACAGTGTCCCTGCCCATGGCAGGGGGGTTAGTAGCAGATGATCCTTAAGGTCCCTTCCAACCCAAACCATTCTAATATCACTGTTTTTAAAGCTAAGGGTAATCACAAATTACTCTTCTTCACATTTTGTTAAGCAAGAAATATTCCAGCACTTAAATATTGAACCCTGCTGTATTCTTCAGGAAACTTGTCCCAGTCATTTGAGATTAAAGAGCACACTGATGTGCTGTTGTGAAATTTGTCCAGTTCTGCTCCTAAACCCATTTGTACAAAATTTGAATCATTATCTGCCTTCATTTACCTTGATTGAAATAGTAGATTTTTTCAGGGTACTTTTTCAAAAGGCACCAATCAACCTAGCTATGAAGTGGTTTGATATAATATCAAATTACACCCCTACCCTAAAATGTTTGTCCGACAGATTAAAAAAAATCCAGATAAGCAAAGAGTTCTTAATATGTACTTATAATTTCAGCCCCTAATTTGTCTATGGAATCAGTTTTGTGAGGTTTCTTTACACCTTACAGCAAAGCATGGAAGTAAAATATGAAATAGATGATGAAAAAAATGAAAAATGTTCACACAACAAACGTAATCCTTCAGGAAATTTTTTCAAATAGCTGTGGATAGACACAGGTAGGGGGAAAAAACCAGAAGACTCCAAGTACTAAAACCTCAATCAAATTAACTGGGAATGTTGTCTTTCAGCACCTCCTCTGACATCCCTCTCCCTCAGACAACCAGCCACTCACATATGCCCATAGGCAGTCATAGATATTCACCCAAATTGGAAAGGCTCAGATATCAGAGGAAAGCTTTTGCTAAAGTCTTAGTGAAATTTCATGGATCTCTATCTTTCATGATTCCTCTTCCTTGCCCAATGTTTTTTTGATGGTACTTTTGGAAACCTTAAAGGAGTAGAATAAATCTGACTCTGAGACAGAAAATCTATGTAGTATGCTTTTCTTCTGAGATGAGCATGATGCTTGCAATAATCCAGTTCCTGCAGCTTGCTAGTAATTGCTAGTTGCAAGTGGCAGACTCTGAGCTTTGCTCCGCCTAGGTTCATGCCCAATAAATTTCCAAATTTTACATCATACATAATCCAAACAGCTCTATGGACAAGTACCTCATCCTCAAGAATGCCTTTGGAGTAAAAGGATCACTTCAATATGCCAAAATGATATATTTTTCACTCTTCACTCCACCACTTCAGAGTTAAGAAGAAAACAGAAGGCATAGCAAGAAGCCAACAGATACCCAAGAAAAATCCTATTTCCAGGATAGTGTTGAGACAAATGATATGGTCTGTTAACCTAGACATAAGGTTAATTACTGCAATTCAATGTATTTTAAGGGAAAATGCTATATGTAGATATCATCAATTAACTCTGAATATAAAGATCACAATTCCTGTAACTAATGGAATAGTGCAAGATATATATGATCTTTTTAATTACTTAATTTTTTAATTACTGAGCATCTATTATTGAGATGAAATATCAAGTATCTGATGTGATTGCATGGGCAAACTTAAAATTGAGGCTCTATGGATCAGAAAATTTTTAAAAAATAAGATTACAGTTAAGTCATGATGAGCCCCGGCATCACAGAAATACACTACTCCCTTCTATTGACACACATTCACCCACATACTGAAGAATACAAGCATCCTTACACATTTGTTCACACCTGCTTCTTAGCACAGCATGAGGGAATTAGAGCAGCACAGAAAAGGAAGTGAAAGCAGCATTGACAAATGCCTGTAGTACAAGCTACAAAAGCAGTAGCTCTGTTATTATTTCCTTCGCTTCTTTAGAAAAGCTGTGGAGAAAAAGGTTCAGTGTAGCAAGAGAGAACAAGTGCACTGAGTATGACTGCCTGAACGGGGCATGATGGATGAGCTTCCTTGCAAATAGGAAAAGCCTCTAATCCATTCTCCGGCTCATTGCTAGAGCAAGGCAAAGTCATTCTCTTCTTCTGCGGGAAATATCCTCTGCCTTTTCAATACTACATGTAGTGTTTTGCAAAGGACAATCCAGACTGTCACCCAGATGAGACAGCAGACTGTTTCCAGGCCTCACACTAGGGCAGGCTCAGCTATGCAGCCCAAAACCCTGCAGCAAGACAAAAATGTTTCTTGTGCTTCCTATGGCCGTTTTAGGAATGATTGGCTGCATTCAGGTTTCAACTGCAAATGAGATACATGGGAAGAGAAGTCATTTTCATGGAACCAGAACACAGCTAATGACTGAAGCTGAATACATCACTACTAATATACTAGATAATTTTATGTAGTTGAAAAAACTCACTCTGTGTGCAACAGACAGAATGCAGGCATCATCCCAATGATCAAATAACATCCACTAGCATTAGGACAGGATGACTTCTGCCCTCAGTTCACTGAAGAAAGTTCGACTCCAGCTGAACTAAGGCTTTCTCAGACGACCAAAGACCTACTCCTAAGCCTCCACCTCTTCTCCCCCACACCCTGCAATTTCACTCCATTAAAGATGGGTGATGCAGGTAAAGCAAAGAGTTAAGGGTTTTTAACAAGTCTGCCAGTTGTTTTTGAACCCAAATGAATCCTTCCTAGCTTGCTTGACAGGACAGATATTCCTGTGTAGGAACAAGGAAGAAGACTGCATAGCTGATGAACTGCTGCTGTTATTTTTTATTCTGCAGTTCTGCTGCTTATGTGATTTATATCAAATGCTCCAGAGAGAGTTTCAACTTACACTAGCCTGGCCTCCATAATGTGGACATTTAACTGATCAGCTGCTGGGAGCTGATCTACAGCCAAGACCCAAATTCCTGTCAGCATTTAGAAGGAAAAACACCACATAAAAGACATTAGTCCAGAAAATCAAATTACTTTTCAATGAGACTGAAGGCTCTACACATGGATTGTGATGAACTCACTAGAAAAGCCTGGTAGGCATCAAGGTGCAATGCTCTCAAACTGGACTCCAAACTGGCAACGCCCTGACAAGCCTTGCCTATATGTA
>NW_008683833.1:19582-22653 GCF_000695815.1 Acanthisitta chloris | reverse complement strand
AGTCACACAACAGTTACAACTAAAGGGCACTGGCTTGTTTTTGTTTATGCCAGTGAATATGTTGACACTGACATCTGCTAGATTGTAGAGTACTGATTCCCACCCAACTTCAGAAAGACCTGGAGCTGTTCTACAGCTAGTACCATCTGCATCATCTCACAGATTATGTTGCTTTACCTATTTATAAGCCTTCTAGTTCTAGAGAACTATATATATTTAATACTTTCACCCTCATAAAACTGCATGTACTCACATGAAGACTCAGTTAAGTTATGCTAACTTTTTATGGGTTTGGGCAAAATCTTCCATCTAATGTTAGAAAATGGAAATAACCACATCCAAATCTCCTGTGAAGTGTGAGGTCATACCTAGTCTTTTAAAAGAAGAGATTTTCTTTGGTTTGAATTCTTGCTTTCTTAGAAAAGGCAAATCAGATATTCTTGATCATAATTTGCACCATTTTTCTTCTTAAAATCTGTCTGTGAGCAATTAAAAACAGAATTACTCTTCTGTGCTAAACATCACTACACCAGGTTGAAGTAAAAGACATTCTTTTCATTTCTGATCTCCTGAACAACAAGACCAATACTGCCTAATAAGTGTACTGTGATGGCTCAGTAATTTTTTGGAAGAAGACTTCTCTCAGTGACATGCCGCAACAAAGAGATCTGAAGAACACAATTTCAGGCATTTCCCCTCTTCTAGTGGAAAAATGTAACTTTGAAAGAAAGTACTTAACCTACAAAATCTTTTCTGTAAGCTCTGAGGGACCCTGTTACCTGACAGCTGCTTTACCTCAGGATTGTCAGCAATAGCTTTTCTTAGACACCAGACACAGCAGTACCTTGATGGAACAAACAGAGCTTCTCCGTGCTCTCACAAAAGTTTCAGAAAGGAGAAAGACCTTTATTAAGTTCACTTACCAGTAAGCCATACTTACTGCATGTGAAGTTAGAAACATGTCCAGCCACAGAAAAAACAGCATTCTCAGAACATACTGAAAAAAATGTTATTTAAAAAAACCCAACATGTGACTATTGAGTATGTTCTCACATATTTAGAGAACAAGGGGAAAAAGGTGAGAATTAATTGATAATTTACTTAGTTGAATACCGGTGCCTATTACAACACCACTCCTCAGTTTAGAGCTAGAAAGCAATCTTTTTTTTCCCTCAGAAAATTACGATACTTTTTTTTTCCTGGCATCTTAGAAGTATTACTTACTGTCCCAGGCAGGAAGAAACAGCCTGCACAGGATCAGCATGGAGGAGCATGCAGACAAGAGGGGCAACTCGAACTTATGACTAGCAAGATGAAGTTGCAAATTGGCAAAATAAAGTCCTTTTATAAAGAACAGAATTGGTTTGTGAGACTGAACACACCAATGACTCCGTTTATCAAATGCCTCCTTTATCAAATACTGTGAGGAATTCTTGTATGCTTCCTTTCTGAATCCTAAGGAGCTCCTCACCATCCCTTCCCTTCCCAGCACTTATATATAGGGTCTCCCTCTTGTAAAAGGACTTGGCATTCCTCACATAAGAACAGATTTGGCTTTCCTTACACCAGAACATATTACTCCCCTTAGTCACACACACACTCTTACGTTCCGCAAAAGCTAAGATCATTATTTCTGCTGCAAACTCACAAGGACAGATTGTATGCACCCTCCATTTTTTCTGGACAGCTTTAGGAAGATTGCTAGTGCTTCCTGTAAATAAAAAAACAGCACATGATGATCAAAGGATGACTAAACTGGGAATATAGCTTTTAATATAAATTTTAATAAAGCTTAATTGTGACTTAATTTATCTTATCGGAATGCTGGTAAGCTCTTGAAGGCATGCATTATACAGAAAAACCAGGATAGACAGATGTGGTCATTTTCTCCCAGGCACTGGACAATGGAGAAGATGAAAAGCAAGTTCCTTCCTCCTGAAGCCCACCAGACAGGTGCCTTCTTTTTCTGTGATGGAGACAGATCAATTGATGTGCTCCTTCTCAGCTGACAGAGCTAGGTACCCTCCTCTCCCCTCCGAAAGGTAACTTTCCCTCTGCCAGGAACAAAGTGTGTTGCCCTGCTGCATGTTCCCCAGGGGCAGGGCACAGTCATCCAGAAGAATTTTGCCTGACTGGAAACACAAATGAGGACAGAAACCTTTTCAGCCCAACATACACTTCAGTCTTTTCTCTTGCTATGCATGCTTAGAACTACACAAGGTCAAACATATTAGGAGAAAAATGCTAAGACATGCATCCCCTGTAGGGTCCTCCTGCCTAGCTCTCAAGTAGGATTAAATGTACTGCATGAACTAACACACACAAACTATAAAAATATTTTCACTTACAATATGCTGCTTTCAAGGTGTTTATAATGTAAATGCAGACAAAGGTATGCTCTCTTTTATGACTAGCCTGAAATAAAGCAGCTCTAATTAGCAAAACCAGATATGGCATCAGAGGTAACACAGTTTTCAATGCAAGGATAAGAAACTCTCCTTTGAGTTTATTCAGCAGCAAGTAGACTTTCACTCTTCCTTCTTCTTATATCCCTTTCTCTTTGACTCTGCAAATCTATGCAATAGACGAATTGATGACTTCATGCAACAGCAATTTGATTACTGATCGCTGTTTTGTCACAAACCAAACACACATTATCTGTAAGTCAACCAATGTCCTCAATCAGCCGAACAAAGTAGTGAACTACACATTACTGTCCATGCTATTGTTTCTATAGCTATCTAGACTCCCCTATGAACTCGAAGACTAACCTACTTTCTGTTCCCAGAAATTCTGAACCCCCATATTGGTTCAGAAATAAAGTCTGGGGTACAAACCATATTGCAAAATACAGCCTGGGATTAAATCAAAGCTACCAAGAGAAAGAAAGAAGTATCTTCACCAGCAGTATCTTCACTTCACTGGAGCTCATTTTCATTATTTTTTTCCTAAACTTGTGTTCTATCATAGAATCATAGAATTGAAGGGTTGGAATGGACCTTACAAATCATCTAGTCCCAACCCTCCCTGCCATGGGCAGGGACATCTCCTCACTAGATCAGGTTGCACAA
>NW_008683833.1:18968-19243 GCF_000695815.1 Acanthisitta chloris | reverse complement strand
CTCCAACAGTTCCATGTCCTTCTTATGTTGAGGACACCAGAACTGCATGCAGTATTCCAGGTGGGGTCTCACAAGAGTAGAGTAGAGGGGAAGAATCACCTCTTTTGACCTGCTGGCCACACTCCTTTCGATACAGCCCAGGATTTGATTGGCTTTCTGGGCTGTTAGTGCACATTGCTGGCTCATGGTGAGCTCATTGGGGTTTTACTCCAAGAATGCTAGATGCTGTGCAATTTTTATCAAAAAAACCCCTTGTCTCAAAAAGTTTACCATTC
>NW_008683833.1:18627-18948 GCF_000695815.1 Acanthisitta chloris | reverse complement strand
ATGTGGATAAAGGAGCTTAAAAATTTTTTTTCAGGTACAAGAAAAACTATTTCTATCTGAAATTCTCCCGATTCAAATACAGAAGTCTTCTTTGGCCCTTTTCTTTCTCTAAGAAAATATTTTAGTTACTAAACTGAAAAAATACTGACAGCATTTCTGCAGCATAACAGCATCCATAATAACTGTCTTTCAGCATCCCAAACTGCTCAGAGCAACATTTTGGGCTCGAACAAATGCATTCAATTGCTGACCTCTGGCCTAGCATCAAGTCCTTAAAACCTGAATCATGCACACAGATGGGATACATTCTCCAAGACAGAG
>NW_008683833.1:5214-18592 GCF_000695815.1 Acanthisitta chloris | reverse complement strand
TTGGAGCACAATTTTACAGTTCAAGGAGCACAAACATGATGATTCATCTCACTGAAAATATTCAGCTCATAATCATGCATTTGTTCAGTTTTTCCATCATTACCAGCTGGTCAGTCAGAGCTACATTTTTTCTAGCTAAACCTACAAAAGTAAAGTAAGTAACAAAAGAGTCATTATCAAATATTTTTTTTCCTAAACAGCAGACATTAGGAAAGCTAATGTTTGAGAAACCCTGTGCATGGTCTGGGAACACACTGCAGAATTAACTACTTAGTCAATAACAGAGAAATGACACTCCACATAATTCTCTTGTCTTATGAAAGTTTTCCATCACTCTCTCTAATCAATCAAGTTAAATTACATTTAAGTGTTAGACATCAACATCTGTGCTTAACCAGAATAATCTAATCTTCACAATAAATTCATATTTAAAAGCAAATCTTAGTCACAATGTCTTGGGCAAACTGAAGTTTTAACGCGCAAACAGTTGCCAGATGATACAGCTAAACGAATATGGTTTCACTCAATAGTAATTAAATTTAAATTCTAGCAGTAATTAAAAAGAAGATATGAAACATTGCTGGAAGGGAAGAAAGAAGGAAAAAGAAAGAAAGAAAGAAAGGAAAGGAAAGAAAGGAAAGAAAGGAAGGAAGAAAGAAAAAGACAAATATTCAGTACTGAAGGAGGAGAGTATTAGGAGCATCAGGGACAAAACAGAAGAACATGAACAGCCATCTCAGCACATTACAGTTTCCTGCTAAAGACACAGCCAGATCTGGTACAATATAAAGGGCAGCAGCAATTCCCCTAGGATTGCAATGTTGTGTGAAGCTACATGCAAAACACTTCATTGACGTCTCTTGAGGACCAGAAGAGGGTAAGGGTCTATTTTAGCCAACTACTCTAATCCTCCCATTGCCTCCTCCCAAAGCAACACCTACCTTCTTCAACCACAGAGGCAGCTAAAAGCCTAATTATGCACGGCTTTGAGGATCTTGCTTTTAATAAAGCTCTGTAAGTTTGATTTCTAAGTAGAAGTTACTTTATAAATAATAAATTTCATAAAGCTTACTAGTCTGTATCTTTGGTATCCAAAGCAATGAAGGCTCCTGAGAGACTAGCAGATACCTCTGGAAAAAGGGAATAAACACCACCAGATCTCAGTGTTGCATTGATTTCCATTCACTCCTCCCCCTCCCCTTATTTTGCTGACAGCAAGATGGACAATACATGAAAATTTGATTCTTGGTAAGCTGAGTCATGCAAATTAGCTTAATGAAATAGATGACTTTGTGTATGCCCCTTTGATACTGATTAAGCTCAAGTATCCACTCAGCTAATGACTAAAGCAATACCATGAGAGCTCTTGTGGAGGTGTTACAGCTATACATTCTTTTTTAAACAGCCCTTTACTCAGTATTTATTTCTATGTCAGATCCCACTGGCCAGGAACACCGACCAGCTTCCAAGCAGCAGACAGAAGCAGCGAACAGCTTAAGACATGAGCGATGTAACATAAAAGTCTGCAGTTACTTTGCACAGATAGGGCCTCAACATATGAAGGAGACATGCCTTTGTGACTCCAGTTTTCACAGCAGATTACCAGTGCACTGCAAGGGACTGCTTTGACTCTGTAATTATAGCCATCTTAATAATGATCTGCTCGATGGCTGCCTACTGCTGATGCCCAGACAGTTTAATCATTATTCACTTGGTTGTAGAGAAATAGCTATCCTTCCTGTCAGCTGAAACATGGGACATATTGTGTGAAGGTGGTATAAATTAGCTTCCCCTGAACTAGCTGGCTAATATACTTTCACCATTTAAAGCTTAAATTATAAACTAGACCGGGAAAAGTGATAATGCATTGCCTCTTATTACAAAAAAGATGTTTCACCTCAGCTGCACTAGATGAACAGTCACTCCTACCAAGCCCGTACATATATTATTCATTGAGCACCAGCTGTGTGCTTGGCACTGTAAAGACACAGAGAGATGCACTCCCTACTCCTGGGAAGCTTTTACAGTCTAAAGCAGTGGAGTTTGGCATTCGTTCTGACTGTAGAAATCCCATTGACTTCACTATGGGGAGCAGTTGCAGAAGCAGGTATTAAGGCATTAGTAAAAGCCAGTATAGTATCACCTGATAGGTACAGTGAGAGACAAAATTCAAGCTGTGCTCCTACAGGGACTATGTTTTAGGCCCTCTGGAACCTATTGTGAAAACTGACACAGATGATGTATGAATGAACCTGAACATATGTGTAAACGCAGAAATATGATACACTGTTGCAAGTCTCAACAACCAGTTGTGCTGATGCTCCACACCCTACTGCTGTGTGGTTGCTGCGTTAGTATGTTCTCATAATGTGATGCTTTCAAGCCAATACAGATTCTGTAACATCCAACAATGCAAGAAACAACGTCCAGTGTCCTCCACAGCCAGGGATCTGTTACAACTCCTAGCTAAACACCAGAAGAAGGCCTAATGTGAGAACGAGGTATGAATCACCACCACAACCTCCAGAATGTATTTTAGGCTTGAGATGAAATCCTACTCTCAGATTCCCGCAAAGATTTACCACACTGAAAAATAGAAGTGGCTGAAAGTATGGTTCCATTTACATACAGTGGATGGAAGAACCTGGAAAAGAAACGGAGAAGAGCAAGGCTAAAGTGGGAAAAAAGAAATCTGAACTGAATACAGACACTGGGAAGCAGAGAACAAAGACTGTAAAAGCTAGGAGTTGGAGGCTCACAAAGGTGAAGCAGGCTGAGGAGGGAGAGCTGTCATGGCATCTCAGCATGGAGGAAGAGAAATGATTGGCAAGCAGGAGACAGCAAAAAATACAAAGATGAAAAGGACCTTTCAAAATAAATATGGCTGTAAAAATACTGAGGTAGAAGAACAGATGCAGGTATGTGTAAAGGGATCTTTAGAAGAGAAGAAAGGCAGCTATTGGCAAAGGGAGAAAAAAGGGAAAAGATTCAGAGGATTCCTAAGAAAATGGAAATAAGAGAAGTACATCAGCTGGACAGAAGGGACTGAAAAAGTAAAGAAATCACATTGTTAAAGCTACTGTTGTGTATCACACTCCTTTTCATTTGGAGTACATGTTTGGAGATTTGGTATCTCAGGTGTATGATATTTTGTTCCTTTACTAACTTAACTTTTTAATCTCACAGAAGTATTCAGGGAGGGGAAGGATAGAAGGAAGTCTTTTGTGTATTGACTGATGCCATGTATTACGGGAGGCAATGATGTGGCCCTCCCGGCACTTGGCTCACAGGAAGGCTGCAGGTATGAATACTATGGCTACGTCAAAACAGGTTCATAGTTTGTGTCCTGTGATTTACTACAGGATGAAAAGACAACTCCTCAATACTTCTGTCAGCATCTCACTGGTCACAAGCCACTTAAAACAGATTAAAAGACATGAAATTCTTTCTTAAGTGCACTCTTCCATGTCAGCAGTCACTGTATTTGTCTCAGAGATGCAATTTAATCACAAAGGAAACAGAAAATAGTTTTTAGATCATGGGTGGGAAGACAGGTGGCCCACCAAATGACAGTATCACTCTTATGAGATCCAAACTGAAAAGCCTGGACACTTACCGAGCCAAGGGAATTTTGCCTGTGCGTGAGAACTGTCCTTATGCTTCAGAGATGAAGGATTTGGTGTCTGGGCCCAGCTCCCTGTGTATATCCATGTGTGCCTTGATTTATATAGTAAGAGTGTCTGTTGCCTGCAGCACAGGGACTTGTTATAAAAACACAGGAAAACTCCTGTTGAAGATAATCGTCCACCTCAGTCAGCAGCCTCATTGGAGAGGACTGGAAAAATGGCCCACAAGGAGGGAAAAAGAATTCTAAGCCTCAGGGTGGCATGGAAGAAGAGCAAGACTAGAAGGACAGAACTGGGGGAGGAGCGGCAGTGAGAAGGGAGCCTGCAAGAAATAAGAGGAAGTAAGAATATATACAGAAAGCCTAACACAAGATGTACCTAACCTGCCTCATGACAGTTGGGTATATGTATCTAAATGTAATAGACCTCTATTTTCGTGCAGCTGCAAAGAAACATGCTTACCATGAAACCATTATAAAACCCTCATCTTCAGGGTTGATTTTAAATGGTAACTCAGCTGTTGCAATTTGTATTGGACTTGAATTTGGCAATCCCACACATCAAATCAATTACAACTGAGAAGGGGGCCTACAATGTTCCACTTTACAGCCTGAAATTGCACTTTCAAGGGTTTAAAATGTTTTCTATACCACTCCAAAGTAAAAGAAAGATTAGGTTAATTTTTAAAATGATGGATCCGTTTACCTCCCAGTGGAGTCAGTAGAAAGATTCCCATTGGATTTAAAAGATCCCATCAGAAATAAAGACGACATGCTTTCAATATTTTTACTCTCAAAAACAACAACAAAAAGAAAAAGCAACAAACAAAGCACAGATATTTAAGTCAAGAACGTTTCAGCCTTAAGGACCTACAATAGATATTTGATGTTGGTATATCACTTACCAGCCGGTCATGCTGTCAATCAACTCATTGCACGCCTGAATACAGCCATTCATTAATTTCCAAGAATTTTTCTGTGCATTTTTTTCCTAATAGTGTCTTATTCTAATGGGATTACATCTCCAACCCAAGGCACAAAAGGTTACTGTCCCACATGGCAAAGATCAGGAGCTGTGCACTGTTACACTTTCAAACTGTTAAAAATATGCAAACAGTGGGTCTGGATCCTGAAAAACATAGGCAGACAAAACTGCCATTTAATTTAATAGAGTCAATGGGAGGGCAGCCAGCAAGTCAGACCTTAAGAAATTAATATTCCGCACTAGCTAGTCTGTGAGTTTATGTTATAGGATGTGTCGGGCAGTGTGAAACGCAACATACCAAATTCAGCCTCACACAACCCTACAGCAGGAACATTCTGTTTATTTATATGGAAACGTTACTACTAAACAAGCACTAGAACCAGCGAAGCCTGGCTGGTAGGAATTTGTGTCCTGATGCTGATGTCTTCAAAAGAACAGAGCTCTACACACACCCTTTGCCTTTCTGAAGCCACTCTCTTTCACCTGCTTGCCTTGTTTCAGGAGAGACCTTGGAAAACCAGTCGCTTGCAGACTGAACACAGTCAACCCAAAAATTCACAAGTTACCAGAAGCTGACAACTGCCTATACACAGACATTGAGATCACACAAGTCTTGTTGCTTTAGGATGTCAGGCCGAAAACATAGCCATTTGCATTAATTACCCAGAAGAATTTCAGCCCTGAACTACAATGTATCTCCAGTTGTACAAATTTAGCCATGGAGGCTGAATGAGGCTGAGCTTATCTCTGACCCCCCTCCATTCTCATTCTGTGAATTTCAGCTACTTCCTTCATCTGTCCTCACAGTTACTTGTGCTTAATTTGAAACAGTTGAATTTTCTGTTAAGTTGTATGCAAAAAAACTACCCTCTCCAACAGCACCGGATCCCTGCCTGGCTGACTTTAAATAGATGAGGCTGACCAGATACTGACCATCAGCTCAGTAAAGGAAGGGCTGTTGTGTGAGACTGGCGTTCCCTCATGAGGACCCAAGCACAGTGCTGCCATCACCCATCACAGCCTCACCATCAGCTTTGAAGAGGTGGTTTTGGAAGACAGGAAACATGGATCTTTATCATGTTGGGAAGACATCATCATGCAAAAATCAAAGAACAGATGCTGGTGAGCAGATAAAAAATTGTTATTTATTTACAAGGATTTTAGAATGGGAAAGGGACAGGGTGTGAAAATACCTCAGCTCCCCGTGAAGGGATCTGGCAGAACTCGCAGCACCCAGCTTCTCCTGAAAACCTCAGTGTGCCAGTGTTTCCTGCAGGTACTACTTCAGAGTCGACAGCAAGTCTCAGTAGCAGAATAACAGCTGCACAATATGAACAGCAACCAAATTGTTGAACAGCTCTTTTTAAAAGCATGGTGTGATAAGAACCTGGTGTTCTTTTGTACTTCAAAAAGCCCCTATTTCGCAGACTCCAAGTTCAAATCTCATGGGCTATTAGGAGACGGAAGAAGGACAATGCATTAACATGCATGGTAGAAAAGAATGTATGCTATTCTGGAAACCAAACCAGCCCAAGGAGCTGTCTTACATCCTAAATACCAAGTCAGAAGCTGCTTTCATGTCAATTAGAAGGTATGCGTTTTGGCATGCAAGGGTCATACACTTAGTCACAGTGCAACTCAAGCCTGCTTTTCATGATGAAGTGTTAAGTGGAGAATTTCCCTCTCACTAGTTGTGCTCCCCAGCAGGGACAAACACAGGAGATATAAAGCCATCACCAATTGGTGGTCTTGCAGCTTAATTTTTAAAGGATGGGAAATGTGTGATTTTTTCCCAGCTCCCATTTTTTTTATTCTTCAAGAATAAATCCTAGCCAAACAAATGATAGGCAGGAAATTCCCCTAAGACTGGTAAGTCGAACCCTGTGTTAGCAGACACATTAAAGCCACTGCAAATTCATTTGTATTTCCCTTGGAGGAACAAGAAATAAAACAAAAAGAAGCATCAAGAGAGAAAGGCAGGGCAAAACTGGAGTTGCTGTTCAAAGTGGAGAGCTAGTAGCCAATTGAAATACCAGGTCTCTAAACCTGGGGATTTATTTTTTGTTGTTGTTGTTGTTTTTTGTTTGTTTGTTTCTGGTTAAGGAAGGAGTTCTTTAATGTTCTCATACCTTTTAAAGCCAATTTGTTTTCCAGGAAAGGGATGCCAGGTAGACCTGCTGAATTAGAACTGAGCAATATATGGGTGGTTCACTGGTAGCCACCCGTACCTTAGCTTGTGTTTGTTCCCCCATCACAATCTCTCTTGAGAATATTTACAACTCTGTTGAGAGCTCCAGGATTGCATGAGGACTCTGTTTACACATCTGCAAATCAGTGCTGTAATGCAGTACATGCTTCACAAGGAAGTTATGAGCTTCGATTAATTCCTGTAATGTACTTCAGGATAATCAAATAAAGGATGCCAGGCAAGTGTACTGTAATGTTATTGTGCCCTGGGAATCCCCCTTTTTCCTAGCTGGCACAATCCTACCTTAATTTTATTTTTTCTTAGTCCTTGGGCAACAGTTTATTGTCTGCCTCTAAATAGAGGCCAAAAAAATTCTTTGCAAATAAATTTCTACTAGCAAAGTTGAGTCAATGTCAGAGTTTTTAGTGTAAACTACAGAAATCCAAACAAGCCATACTGACAGAAACATAAAATTCAGTTCCCTCATCCCTGCTGCAAAAGCTCTTTACAGAGCTCTCTAAAAGATGATAAAGTGTTTGAAGGTCAACAACTGTTTTTGTGCCACGTGGGCTGAAGGCTGAATATTGCTGTGAACACTTGCACAGATTTGGGGGTGGGGGCAGGTGCAGGTTGTAGTGAGAAAAAAACAAGCACTAAAGGAAAGCTTGAATTATATGCTGGCCTTGCTGAAGCAAGCTACTAATTAACTGAAATTAGCTTAGTCTGAAAATCCTGAACTTGTTGGAAGTGAAACCAGACAATGTAGTCCTTCCATCTATTAGTCTCACATAAACAAGGTGTCCATTTTGAGAAGAAAAAGAACAACTGCAGAGAGATTTTATTTGAAAGCCACCATGTTCTGAATAAATAATTTGTATGATCATTGATAGTATGATCATACAAATCATACTATACACACATTATACAATTATATATACTAAAAATAAAGTGAACTGTATAGTAGTAACCGCCAAAAAGGAGATTACCATGGACATAGGAAAGGGTTAATTGTTATACACTGAAGATGATAGTCCACCCATATAGCTTTTGTCTGCCAGTAGTTAACATGTTATTGTCATTACAGGTTCAAACACTGCAGTAATTCTAGCACACTTGCTGCTATCTTACATGTGGCTGGATATCTAGGACAGGAAAAGTTCTAAGTTCTATAAGCCTTCAAGAAGATCAAATTATCCACAAGGGAATTCTCCTGCATAGCTGTAACATGCCCTTGTTCATATGGATTTTTTTTTGCTTTCTGTAACCTCCATTAAAAATTAGTGCTCTCACACTTCAGTGAGTTATTTTGCTCTTCCAGATTTCCAGAAATCCCCTCAATCACAAAAAGAGCATTCAAAAATGTGCAGCAGACCCTATCCTGGCAAGACTGCAGAAAGCAATTCTGAAGGCTCAGATACTCTGAGGACAACCTCAGCCCTCACATTTTTTCACTGACATGGCGCTCCTTTCAGGAGAACAAAACAAAGTACTTCAAGTGTCAATTTACCAGAAAATATGCAACCCACTAGTCCCAGCAAACAATACCAAGCTAGCAGTAGTGAAAACTGTGAAGGAATTATCCCTGTTGAATTTCTGCTGTGCAGGAAAATTCTGCATCCCCACTGAAATAAAATATTCTTACCTAAATGCCAGCAGGTTCATTCCTACTTAACCATGGTATTGGCTTCAGTGGTATAATTCCTAACTTCCTCTGCCCTGAGAATGAAATGAGGTACAACATGTTTTTCACTAGAATTCAATGGGCAGCTAACCCCCATGGTTCTCATTTGAAACCATGCATTTTTAGCCTTTGCAGTGTTTAATAAATAAGATGGTGTTTTGCTAAGCCAGCTCTGGGGGCCTTTCCCCCTGAAGTAATAAATATTTAATGCGTATTGTCTATTGCTCTCAAAGTCCAATTTATTTGCTATTTTTCTCTTTGCCTAATGAACTGAAAAGCCTGAGTAACAAATGACTAAGAAGAACATGTAAATTCAAGTACGAAGAATTCTTTTTGTCAAGGGCCACACACATGAAGGTCATGGCATTTCCCACGTCAAGAAACTTTCAGAATATCTTAATTTCACTTTTTTTCCAACAGGTTTTGTACTTCATTCTTTGCTTCTCAGAAAGCTCAGTTGTCCAGCTATGAGGCTCTTAAGACTTTCTGCACTCACATTTGTTAACTCAACTTGTGATGAATAATCAATATGTTAAAACAAACTGATAAATCTGTGTTTCCATAAATCTCAGCATTGTGACTAGAGACTGTTTGAACCTAAGTGGCATTTTTATTTACTTGAAGATTATAAAAAGCTGTGCAGATAAAACAAAGGGAAAAGCATATGCCTTCATCTTTTAGCAAAAAGTTCTTTTGAAGGCAATGAAGGTGATGACAGGTTTGAAAGCGTGCCAGCTGCAACTGGCGCAACTTTAAAGAGTACCAGAGGGTGTGCTTGTTATTTTTTTCTGGCCAAACCTGAGCAACTGTATCTTGGATACACTCCTTGTTAATGTACTGAAACAACCCCCATCACGAGGGATTCCAGCTGTACTGCTTCTGGGATCCACTTCCAAGCTGAACCTGGGACATGAAAGGTCATCTACTCTTCCCATTTTTCTCATCCCCCATTTCTTTCCCTTTGACAATTTATTTTCGGTTGAGGGTTTACCTCCATCTCTGCTTTCACCTTTGTCCACCATTAAAATTAACAGAACAAACTGCGAACTATGTACACACAAGATTTAAAAGTGCTTAAAATACTACAGGCTTTGTAAAGCAGGAAACAGTATATACTGCTCTCAAATACACATAGCCAATGTGTGCACCAGTACTTCTTCTCAATTCCAGCTTTCAGAACAGGAGAGAATACAGCCTTGATCCAGGTGTGAGCAAGAAGAGATGTATCTGCACCAGAGGCAGTTCAGAGGACTGAGAGCACGGGTCAACTGTGACAGGGAGCATTGAAGGGTGCCCCTGCTGTTTCATCCCTGGATAAATCTACACATGTTCAGAACAGTCGGGCAAGAACATGGAACAAAATCACAGTTAGTGAGAGTTTTCCCACTGACCTCACAAGAGCAAGCATTTCTCTCTTGCTGTGAAGCTCACGCTCACACTGACGCCAACAAGAAAGCACCTGTTTTTTGGTTAAATGAAGAACAGGAAAGCACACATTCTTTTAAGATGAAGATATGTTGGTGGATATTTCTGCCTATTCTGTACATAAAGTTCATAACCTAAACAAAAGCTTAAAAAGATATAAGTTTTGCAGCTAATCATGTAGATAGATCTGCAAACGACTGGTTCCTCTGATGCTCATTCCCAAGTACACATTATAGCTATCACTTTCTGTTACTGCAAGAATAGGCATCATTAGAAACTATTTAGCTATCAAAGCAGCTCTGCTGGCAATGATTCTGTTCATATTAACAGGCAAGTTACTGGCCGAATTATTTTCAATGACAGAGTAAAATGAACACAAGTGTTTTCCTTTAATATAACACTAAAATTTTGTTTGAGTTAGTGGTAGTTGTTTTATCAGGAAAAATTAAGAATGAGCTGCAACTGAAACTCCAGCTCAAATCCTGAACCCCATCCATGTTTTCTTCACATCTGCACAAATAATGCTTCATCTTTATGCCAGGCTCATTATTTTCAAATGAAGAATGTTTACTAATATAACATAGGGATCAGCAAAGAAGTTGTCCACTTCTCTGAGATCTCCTGAACTCAGGTGATTTGGGTTTCCCTCACAGACTGATGGTACAATGCAACAAAGAACCTGAAAATCAGATCTCCTGAGACAATGTCATGTACTAGAAGACAACAGAAACAATCAAGAGGTAAAGAGTCAGAAATTAAGCAAAAGAAAGAAGAATATAGAGGAGCAGGCACCACTGCAATCAAGATGAAGAGAGAAAGGTAGTTGCAAATATAGAGAAGGAGAAGGCTTGAAATATGAATCCTTCAGTGGAAGAAAGGATGTGGACAAACTGCAATAGATTAGGAGCTTGTCAATACTGAGATACTGAGTAAAGTCCAGACAACTGAAGAAAGATTTGAATACAAAAGTAATTCTTAAAACATACTCATCTTCCAAAGCATGCAGAGTTAAGATGTGGTAAAACTGCTTCAGAATAAGATAATTCATAGCAGGGTCAATGCACTTTTATTAAAGGATAGTTGTAGATATTAAGTCTTACCTATCTATGTTCTGGATAATAAGCACATGGTGACATACAGGAAAGGAGATACAAGAAGATAAGACACAGAGACGTGAAAGAGTCTGGTTGGCAAAATAATGGTAAGACTTTATTCCAACTGACCAGATCTTCAATGTCCTCATCCCTTGACAACCTGTACTCAGTTTCTCCAAAACCTGTATATGTAGGACTAATATTTGGCATTGCTTGTAGATTGCAAAGCCTTATTCTCCAGATTCAGCAAGAGATTACATCCTCGAAGGCTCCTTTAGATGTTGTGAAGATTACACAGCCTGCTGTGACTAATCAGCTGCATATCCTGTGCATTACTACAGGAAATGATGAAAGCATAAAAGGCATTTTCGAGTAAGAACACAGGATATTTTCGCCTCTCCTGTTCCTGTTATTTAAAAATTTAGCTGAGGCAGTGAGACTGCAGGACTTGGAGATGCATTGAACTGTTCCTTCACACATGAACCCACTTCCCACCTCAATCCTGACAGCAGCAGTTTGCAAGTACCACTAATTCCTTTCCAGCTACCCATATGACATCTGCACACACAGGCTGTTTGTTTCTCTTGCTCCTTTCAGACAAAAACTTCTGGTGATATTTTTTTACTATAAACTACAAGATCTTACTGAACAAATAAAACAAAAGGTTTTTTTCTCAATTAACTTGTCAAGTTCTCTGATAAGGATAAAGCCAGTACAAACAACTGCCTGGTGTGGGGTAAATCTTTCCACTGCTTCCAGCCAGCCATGTCTGGAGCCTCTGTTTATCCTGGTAGAAAAAGGCTCCAGTCCTATCAATAGAGAATTCAGTCCCGTGGAGTGCAGGTGTTGTACTCCAAGAAAGCATACAAAAATGCTTAAGTCTACTGTAATTAGTTTTCAGATTAAGTGTAACAGTTTAATACATCTTATCTGCAATGAGTAACCAAAATAAAAAATGTGATCTAAATTTAAAGGGAGCTGAACAAGAAAACAAAGCTAAGAAATACTTCCTTATCCCTTCTTGGTTCACAGTAAAGAATTATTTCTGCTTTTGATCTACAAAGCATAAACAGCACTCTTTTTGGCCAGCTCATGGAAGTTTTTTTGGTTCAAACCCTTTCAGTGCTGTCATCCTGGCTCTGAGGGTAAAATGAACACAGACCTCTGCACCTGAGCTGCAACAAGACATTCAGAAAGAGAACTGTGTGATGTTGGCACAGAGCTATCAGGTTGTGTCCTTAACTATGGCTTTCCTAAACACCACTGTATGGGAAATGAACTAAGGAGAGAGGCTGTGAACAATGCCTCTTTGTGTACTACCCATTTCCAGGAATAGTACGTCCGGCCCTGGGCTATGACACAATTTTCACACATCTCTCCCCAGCACATGCCCACGCTAGGCTTTTATAACCAAGGGCTGCTCTAGAGGCTCACCATGCTTCGTTCAGGATGTCTGCAGGTTTCTGCCACTCTCAGGGATCTTACAAACTATTAGGGGCAGTAGGAACCGTCTTCTGTAGAGCCTGCAGTCAGCATCTATAGCTTGCCACCGCTCCTTTCAAACCCTGAAAATTACAGTATTGTTACTTGTCTAAGGAAGAGGTTTCAAAGCACTGAAAATTAGCTATGTGAGACTGGGTTGAATAATACCTTCTAACTACTGTGAATTCCAGTAGAAAATTAATTCCCACAAACTGACTTTATTTCAAAACTGTTCATACACTACAATTGTAGTCTGCAAATATGGTTTCTACATGAATTGAAGAAGTAGGATTTTTTCAATGACAAATAATTATCAAATATTTGGTATTTCTGTAAGGAACAGAAATACCATTTAGCATCACTTTAATGTATCTACCTGGAGACTACATCCTGTTGAAAATGTGCAAAATCTTAATATCCATCCTATCTGATTCAATTATGAACATCACCAGAAAATATTTGTTTACAGTTTTTATACTCCTTTTCACTTCCTATACAGAGATACTCAAGAAAATGAGTTCATTTCCTGAAATATTCCATAGGACCACAGGAAGTATCACTTTGTGTGATCTTCATATATAAAGTAAAACAACAGCAAGCCTACATCAAACAAGAGAGCGAGTGCATTACAAGACACTGAAGAGCTGAGTTTTTTCATCCTAGCAGAGCCTTGTGCTGACAAAGCCATAGAGGTTCTGCATGAAACCATCAGCTGAGAACTGGTAAACCTCTGCATACTGAGCCATGATGATGCTACTCCTCTTTCTACACTCCAGTGCCTACATGCAAGGGGGTAAAAATGCTGTTCCCTCTCAGTTTGTTCTACAAGAGCATCTAGATGCTGTGGGCACAGGGCCGCTGCAAATTCATTCACCAGACTGCGAATGTACTTGGAGCA
>NW_008683833.1:0-5168 GCF_000695815.1 Acanthisitta chloris | reverse complement strand
GGATCATTGCTACATGTGCAGGTGACTGTGGAACTACCCTTGATCTATTCGGAGCCACTGATACTTTTTTGGATTTTTTTTCTCAGTAAGCCCTTATTCAGTAGCTTGGGTTTCTACATTCAAATATAATAGGATGACAATCAGATACAAGTTCTGAAAATTGTTTGGGTTTGGGGTTCTTTTGGTTTTTTGGTTTGGTTTCGTTTGGGTTTTTTTTTTAGAAAAAGGGTTAACTGCAAATGATACTTCTTTTCCCAGTGATTGTCTGATTGCTGAAGACAGTCAAAATTTCTGGTATAAATTTCAAGAATGGAACTTCAATGTCACTGCCCATTATACAAGTTGTAAAAAACTATTTCCCGAGTCACACTCTTCCCAATTTCCCTGTTGGGCTGCCTTACCACTCCTGAATTTTTAAATTTACTCTTGAAGTTTCCTCTCAGAAATACAGACTCATTAAAAGACCTACAGAACTTTAGATGCATTTTCTTTTTTTCTTTGTGTCATTTTGCATTTAAATATGCAAAACAGATGTAGATGTCTGCTTGCATTTTTCAACCATCTACTTTAATGAGCTAACTGCAGGATGGACTCCATACTGACCTTGTTTTCCAGTCCCATGGTCTATGAATAAAGCTGTTTAAAATATGACTTAAATCTAATGACTGATTTGCAAGAAGCCCATCACTAAAGAAGCCTGGAGTCTGAAGGCACACTACTAGTTTCACAAACTCTTCTCACAGTGAATGTCAACGTTTTCACTCCAACATACCTGACAATAAGTGAAAAGTAACATCACAGTTCATAAACTCTTTATTCATCAAGTCATCTTTTGTGTTAAGTGGCAGCTGACAAAAACATACACCTTTTTGAAGAAAGCTTAAGAATCAACAGAATATTACTTGCCAGCAAATACAATGTATATTTGTGTCTTTAAACAAAAGTTTTCCTATTTACCAGTGTTGCTAACTCCTATAATTTTTATCACAAGGTTATATAATATTGGGTATTTTGTTTGATGCTGTGGCTACTGAAATCAAGACACAATTTATATGAATTTTCCAAGACTAAGAGAACTCTTTGGTCTCTCTGGATGTGTTACAAGCTTTCCTAATCATTTTGAATATCTGATCAGCAGAACTTGGCAACATCATGTCTCTTTGCATTTCCAGAGACTCCAGAAAAAACAACACTCCTGTGACTGTTATGAAAGACTTTGTGATATGGCTTGCACCACTCATTAGAGACCCAGGTTAAGGCATTCAAACCACTGATAGAAATGAACTTTCTGAGTACCACTTCTTGCAGACAGGGGTGAGCTTGTTCTGGCCCACGGGCACAGCTCAGTGCAACTCAGCAGAGCCTGGTGAGGGATGGAGTGGGCTGGAATGGCAGCAAAAGCTAGGGTGATTTTACCAGATGCCAGCAGTCCATAGGGATTTCGCATCAACATAAATTGCAGGGTCGATTTAAAGAAAAGACCATTGCTGCCTGTTCTTGTAAGCAGAAAATACAGGTCTGTGGCCTGCCCTTTGAAAGCATTACAGTGCCACTGACTGCACCAGGCCTTCTTGAATATTCAGCAATTCTGAAAGTCATGACACCTCCCTTAAGACTCCACAAATGCAAATGAAGCTAAACCATAAAAGCAAAACCCTGGAGAAAATAAAACATTAAAAACTCTCTATTTGTAAGAGAGGAAAAATTATCCAATGCATCTCCAGTAAAACATTCTGTTCAGCATTAAACTTTATATTAAGCAAAATAATAAAACCTGAGTATTTTCATTAAAAATACAGAGCAGGCAATTAATATTGCACCTCTTTGTGTCCCTGTATAGAATAGGCTATTATATCCTATTTTGAATAAACTAGACAATAAATTTAGTGGTCAGCACCTAGCCATGACCACTGATGGGATCAGAATGAATATAACTGTAGACACAGTGCCTTCCCTGCCATTCCCTCTCTCCCATGTACAGGCTTTAAATAGATCTCAGATAATTAACTCACATTCCTCTTCTACATAATTCAACAAAGAAAAATTATTTAGCCGTAATTCCATTTTACTTTACGAAGTCTAGGTCTGTCCTCGTACCTACTGAATATTAATAAGCTACCAAGAAATAGAAATATCGTCCGGTATAGCATACACCTATCATTCACCACTTTTTACCTGAACAAAAATTTTAATGTCTACGGATTTTCATAATCTCAATATCATCTGCTCGTAATGCCAATTTCTGAATTTGCAGTTTTCTCACATAGAAGACACAAATGTAAGCAGCATGTGTTTCCATTTAATCTCTGCAAATGAAGTGAGCATCAAGCCTGATGGCTACCAACCTACCAGGACTGCCAAAAGGTTACAAGCAGATCTACTCCCTGAGGTACTTGATACCAGTAGACCTGCAGACCTTTAATTCTTAGTCTTGAAATTAGCATCATGAATAAACTGTGGGAAGTCACGAGTCATTCTGCTATATGGAAAGCCCATGGAAATGACTGCGCTATCAAGGTGGCATATGATTATCTCAACTTTTTATTATTTTTGTTGCCCTGTTCCCAACAAAGAGCCAGAGTACTAACACTGTATTTTTTTGCATTCAATCTGAATACAAAATTCCACTAGTAACTCTTTTGTTGAACAACAGACAAAGGCACATGTCTAAATCTCTCTATTCATCTGAACACTGAAATGGAGATACTGGCCATTATGACCAGAAGTTCACCTACCCTGGTATCCCAGCTTTAGCAACAATCATGAACAAACTCCACAGAAGAGCCAAGAACAGATGCATTACTTAATGCTTGTAGCACTTCACATATTTAAACTGTCTTATGGCTTTGTGCCATTTTTCACATATTTTTGTGAATATCCAAATTTAGTGCTTTAGCTACCTTGCATCTATCTACAGAGATGAATAGAGAGGGGAAGAAAGGAAAAAAACCAGTAACTAATTAAAAATTATAAACCTCAAAATGACCCAGTCTAGGGTGTTTTTTTTCCTGGCACATTAATGCTATACATTCTAATACCTATAGAAGTCACAAGGCTAGGAGGCAAGCAGCATGTTTCTCCTTGGAGGTGCGAAAATCTCTGGCTCTGCATACTGCAGAGCACTGATGCTTGATAGGGAGCAGTGAGTGAACAGACACAAATCACCTGGGGGTCCAGCCATCTGCCTCTCACCCCACCAGATCAGAGGATCTCAGCTTTAAATCTATTTCCTACCTCAGTAAAATAAGTTCGAAAAAAAAGGCATTTTGTCCTTGGCAAATGTACGCCTAGGTAGGACACTTCATTTTCTGGGTAAAAAGGCTTTTAAAAAAGCTTCCCTATCTCAGACTGCGCTAAGGTCTTTTTCCTGTAAGAAAATGGCAGCTGCCTGAAGCTGTTCAAGAGGGCTGAAATGGCTAAAGTAATCTTGAGGAAGAATTAGGAAGAGAAGTACAAGCAAGGTGGTCAAAGGTGTGTAATAAGTGCTATTTGACATCTGACTGTCATTCATCATGGATGTCACTGAGAACATGTGGCATACATAAAAATATTTAAAAAAGGCCTTTTCCCACATGGCTTTTTTTTCCCTTCTAAACTATAAGTTTGGATTTGGCTAAGCTTAACATTTTTAACCCTTTTTTTAAAAAGTGCATTGCATTATCTGGCTTAGAAAGAACAAAACAGTATTTTACAAACTTTATTTCAATGTTGATAAAGCATAATGCAAATTCAGCAATTGCTTACCATTTATCTTCCCTCAAGACCACCCTGAAATGCTAAACAAGTCAAAAGGGCTACACTGAGAATAAATATCAAAGACATTGCCAAATTTGCCTTTCTATTTAATTAGCAGACAAGCTCATTAGCAGAAGTGCTGTATAGGAGAGTATGCCTGCAGCCCTTGCTCATATCAAGAACTGCAAAGAAATAGGCTGCAGTCACACATGCAGAAAGCAATAGCAGTAGACGGCAGAACTGGGGACAGGGATGTGTTTCCCTAATGCAGGTGAAACTCTGCAGCACACTGTGCCAAAAACTGAGATGTGGCATCTTTGGTGGGAATCAAGCAGCAGATCCAGCATCACAGAGCACAACTAGCAGAGCACATCCCTGCTCTGCTAATGGTTTTCTGCACGTGGGAGGAAAAGGTGGGAAAGACTACCCATATCATCAGCATCTGAATGCTGTCTTGTCCCACAGAACACCACATGGTGAATAAACTAACACACTCACGGGTTGTAAACAAACACTACAATCAGAAAACATATGCAATATATGTGTGTGTGGGAGAAGGTGAGTGTCTGCACCTAGTCTGCACAGGGTAAGGAGGATTAGCTCACAATGCAACCACTGCAGCCTGCTTCTGGATCAAACAGCCTGTCACTGAGCAGCACGATTTAATACTAGGTTAGATTTTAGTACTTGTTCAGCACACAGCAGCTAATGCTCACAGAGTGCTCCAGGAGCTGAAAAGACTGTTTGTCTGAACTAAAGGCAGTTCATTGCAGCCTCTCCAAGTAAGAGTATGTCCATCTAATTATTTCTGGGATGTTGTCAAGTACATTTTAGCTTAAAATACAAACAAAATCTTCATTTACAATAATTTGAGTTTTTTTCCAACCCTTTTCTATTGAGAAAGTACAATCTGGGGGACTTGAGGAGTCACAGCTGTTTCTAATCAGATTTATTTAAGAGCGTAATGTGAAACAGCATGTTTGTGCAAGTTCATAATCACAGTAGAATTAAAAAATTGTTACAGAGCATTTATTTGAAATGTTTTGTACAGAAACTTTGAATATGGAAGAGAATATTTCCCTTACAGTTTAGGTTTGGTTTCATTCCTTGAAACCACTGTAAAAACCTTGCTCGCTTGATAGGTAGGATTATTTATTTATGCTCAGTTTTAGTTTCAAGACCCGTGACAAACACCAGATTGCTCATGTTTGTCACGACACGGGCAGAGTCACCACACATCCCGCCCTGCCTCCTGGTAATAGCCACCCAGTAGGTCACACTCCTGGTTCACTCTGGAGCAGCCAATTCATCAGGTTATCCCTCTTTGGGCATCCAAGTCTGGAGCTGAAAAGGGGCTTTGAACTTCACATGCCTGTCTGGCACATCATCAGTCACAGCAACAGTGTGCTAATCACACCTTAAAATGATGATCC
>NW_008683832.1:0-327 GCF_000695815.1 Acanthisitta chloris | reverse complement strand
GTAGACAATTTGAATTTATCTTTGTGATTTGTTCATTACTTTTATTTACTAACTGTGTTAGTGTCAGATCACATCACTTAGTTACAAGGAAGAATCTGTGGTGATTATGTGTCTAGTATATAATAATTGGAAAATACAAGAACAGAGGATATTGAATCTAATATAAAAGA
This sequence comes from Acanthisitta chloris, assembly GCF_000695815.1. NCBI lineage: Eukaryota > Metazoa > Chordata > Aves > Passeriformes > Acanthisittidae > Acanthisitta > Acanthisitta chloris. The sequence continues at coordinate 157 of NW_008683832.1, read as the reverse complement.
TTCAGGAACAACTCAGCTGATGGCATCCCCCCCTCGAACCTCAGCAGGACTTCAACTCTGCTCATGGGGAGGGCTCCCCAGTGGGTAGATCGGCTGTTCCAGGAGAGAGGGGGGATTTGGGAGCCTCAATTTGACTTGTATCCTTGAAAAGGGATTA
>NW_008683831.1:0-1843 GCF_000695815.1 Acanthisitta chloris | reverse complement strand
GGTCAGGGGTGTCGGGCAGTGCCCCCACTCACCGTGACATCACACCAGTACTGCCCCCAGCGTGTGATGGGCTCCTCGGGCAGCCTCAGCGCGTGCGGCGGCACGGACACGCCGAGCTGGGACAGGGAACGCCGGGAATGAGCCCCAGACCGGGATCTGCCTCCCCAGCACAACCCCCTCAAAGCCTCAGGGCCCCCGCACAGCTCCAGCACCTGCACCAGCCACAACACCCCCGGGAACCCTCTGGGAACCCCAACCCCAGCACTGGGCCCCCACGTCCAGTCCCCGCGGCTCCAGCAAACCCTGGGAAGAGCCACTCACGTTCTTGAAGAAGTGCCGAGCCACGATCTCGTTGTTGAGCTCCCACTTGACGTTGTTCTTCATTCCCACCTCGAGCCGACAGCTCCGCAGGAATTTCAGGGTCTGGAAAAGCAGCAGGAAGGGGTTGGGAAGAGCCCTGAGCTCCAGGCATTCCCGCTGGGAAGGCAGAGAGGTCCTGAGGGGCTTGGGAAGGGGTGAAAGGAGGTCTGGGGGGCAGAGATGGATTCCTGGTGGCTGGACAAGTGGCTCCAGGATTCCTGGAATTCATGGATTTCTCTGGGATAACTCTTCACCTTCTCCCCACTCTGGGTTTGGCGCACTTCCACCTTCCCTTCCTGCTGCAGCTGCAAGGAAAAACAAGAAAAAAACCCCATGTATTGAGGAGGATAAATGGGAAAACCAAGGACTGAAGAGGATGGACAGGAAGCAACATTGGCTTCTCCCGACATCCCAAACCTTTCCGTGTTCCACAAAGGAATTCTTGGCAGAGCAAAGCTCTTCCTGTGATCACATCCCCCAGGTGCCATCAGATCCATCCCAGAAACCAAAGAAATGCAGATGGAGGCAGCCAGGGCTGATCCCAAAGCCCAGCAGAGCCCATAAGCCCCAACTCCTGCTCTTTCCCCAAGTCTTCCTGATTTCTAAGGGTCTGGAGAGGCTGGAAAAGGCCCTTTGGTGCCACTCACCTTCTCCTCCTCAAACCTGCGGAGGTTCTCTGGGGATGCATACACAGCCAGTCCCTGGGGAAGGAGCTTGTTCCTCCCTACTCTCTTGTCCACAGTCACCACGTCCCCTCGGTTCCCAAAGTCTGCAGGAAAGCGCTGCCATGAGCTGGGAATGCTGGGAATATCCCAGCGCTGCAGCCCCCCACAGCAGGTTGGGGGCTCTGCCTCAAGGGTGTTAGAGCAGAAGCATAAATTCCATGGAATTACTGGGACTGGGGGTCTGGAATGTTAGATCACCCAGCGGGCTGAGGGGGGAATCCCTGCTGCCTCTGGATTGCTGGGAGTGGGACCTAATGGATGAGGGGGAAACGGGACAAAAGAGGGGGAAAGGAATTCACTCTTCCCACTGGTGCCCTGGAAAAGGAAATTCCTGTGGGTTTTGGATCCCTAAGCTGAGGGGTGAATCCCTGTGCCACGGGATAACTGGGAATGGGCATAATGGGGGGAACCCTGCTTTTCCCTGTGTAGGTGAAAGAAAACCAGGTAAAATGGGGCAGACACTGAATTAATTCCCGTTCCTGCTGCCGTGGGAGGGAATTCCTTGGATTCTGGAACCCAAATCATTCCACAGCTACAGCATAACTGGGAATTGGACATGGGATGGGATACAGGAAAGGAACGGACGGGGAATTTTGCCTTTTCCCTGTGTGGACACCAGGCCAGCCTGGGGCAGAGAGGGCCAGGATAGGATCCAGGGGTGTTCCCGTGCCCAGGCACTCACTCTCCACGGGCTGTGTGAGCAGCAGCTGCATCTGCCCCCGCGGCAGGTGCTTGGTGTCCTGCACCAGGCGGAAGAT
>NW_008683830.1:752-1023 GCF_000695815.1 Acanthisitta chloris | reverse complement strand
GTGTGTCCCTTCTCTTGCAGCTCCAGCAAGGACAAAAGCAAGGTGGTGCTGCAGGTGAGTGGGTTCCTGTGGCCCCTGGCTCTGACCCCTAGCCCTTGTCCTGCCCTGGTGTGGTGAGGGAGGTCCCAGGGAGCCGGTGGACCCCAGAGACCCCCACAGCCCCCTGACCTGCTCTGCCCCTTGCAGCAGAAGTACGTGAGGTGCTCTGTGCGGGCGCAGATCCGACACCTGCGCAGTGTACTGTGCCACCGCCTGGGGCTGCCACTGCCAC
>NW_008683830.1:367-628 GCF_000695815.1 Acanthisitta chloris | reverse complement strand
CCAGCCCCCTTGACACAGACCCTGTGCAGGTGCAGATCCTGTTTGACAATGAGCCCCTCCCTGACCACATGACAATGAAGCAGCTCTGGCTCTCACGCTGGTTTGGCAAGGTCGGTGAGCGGTGAGCGAGGGGGTAGGATAGCCCCAGCGTGGGGGGAGGCACCGGGGAAACCCTCCTGGGGGGCTCAGGGCAGTGGGGAATCAGGGGATCAAGGATGATTGATGGGGTTCATTGGGGTGACCCTGGAGATCTTTGCATGG
>NW_008683830.1:0-250 GCF_000695815.1 Acanthisitta chloris | reverse complement strand
GCTAGGATTGGGTGTCCCTATGCCAGGAGGGGGTCCTGGGCAGGTGTTAGAGGTCTGTGCCCCCAGAGGATCCTGGGCTAGGGTTTGGGCCCTGGCAGGGGGTCCTGGCTGGGGTTTGGAGATCCTTGAATTGGGGGTGGTCCTGTGCTGGGGTTTGGGTGTTCCTGACCATAGTGTCCCTTAGCCCTTTCTCCCCTGTGCCCCACAGCCTGCACCCCTCCTGCTACACTACAGCATCAAGGACAAGAGA
>NW_008683829.1:1453-1982 GCF_000695815.1 Acanthisitta chloris | reverse complement strand
GATCCCAGTGCTCACCAGTGACCCCAGTGCCCCCGGGTCCCTGTGCCCGCCGGATCCCAGTGCAAACCAGTGATCCCAGTGCTCACCAGTGACCCCAGTGCCCCCGGGTCCCTGTGCCCGCCGGATCCCAGTGCTCACCAGTGATCCCAGTGCCCCCGGATCCCAGTGATCCCAGTGCCCCCGGATCCCAGTGATCCCAGTGCCCCCGGATCCCAGTGATCCCAGTGCCCCCGGATCCCAGTGATCCCAGTGCCCCCGGATCCCAGTGATCCCAGTGCCCCCGGATCCCAGTGATCCCAGTGCCCCCGGATCCCAGTGATCCCAGTGCCCCCGGATCCCAGTGATCCCAGTGCCCCCGGATCCCAGTGATCCCAGTGCCCCCGGATCCCAGTGATCCCAGTGCTCACCAGTGATCCCAGTGCCCCTAGGGGTCCCTGTGACCCGGGATTCCTGTGCACCCCAGAGTCCCTGTGCCCGCCGACAGTGATGCTGTACTGTGTCTGTGCCCCCTAGGCTTCTCTGTGTCCCA
>NW_008683829.1:0-1376 GCF_000695815.1 Acanthisitta chloris | reverse complement strand
CTTTGCCCCAGGGTGTCTGCCCATGCCAGCTGTGACTCTGTACTGGGGGGTTCTGTGCAGCCCGGGGTCCCTGTGCACACTGGGGGTCCCTGTGCCTGCTGTCGGTGCCACTGTACCAAGCGTCCTTGTGCTGTCCGTAGACCCCCGTGTACACCAGGGGTCCCTGTGCCCGCCTGCAGTGCCTGTGCCCCGTGGGCATCCCTGTGCACCCCAGGTGGTGCTGCTGTACTGAGGTGCCCTTTGTCCCTGGGGCTCCCTGTGCCTGACGGCAGTGACGCTGTGTGGGATCCCCGTGCCCCAGGGTCCCTGTGTTTCAGGGAGTCCTGTGCCCCACAGGAGTCCCGATGTCCCTGGTGGACCCTGTGCCCCACCTGCTGCCCCCCAAGGCCCCACCCCCTCATTCTCCCATCCGTGCCTCTGACCCCATCACCCTTCAGGCAGGGACTGAGCAAAGCCCCAGTGCCATTTCCGTCTTCCACCCCAAACCAGCCCTGGAGCACCTCAAAAGCTGCTGCACCTCAAAAGCTGCTCCCTCCATCCCCCATCCCTGTGGCTCTTCCGCTTCATGCGTTTTCTTGGGATCGTATCTTCCAGCTGCTTTTTCCTCCCCAGGCTTCTCTCAGTGTGCACTTTGGAGTGCTCCCAGGCCCTCAGGGAACATTCAGGGGTGTCCCTGAACCCGTTTGCTTTTTGGGGCACAGGGTGGCTTGTGTGGTACCCTGTCCCCCTCCGTGTGCCTTTGGTGACACCACAGAGCCTTCAGTGTGCTTTGGGGTGCCCCAAACACCCCCTTTTGCCTTTCAGCCTGCTCTAGCCTTGGCACTGCCCAACTGTTCTCACCCAGCCCATGCTGCAGAACACCCAGCGTGGGTGAGGGTGACATGGGGACACATCCAAACACCCCACAATTCACTTCACTCCCATCCAGGGCAAGAGGAACAAGACTTTATTTGGAACAGGGAGTTAAATCTCCAACCAAATCATTCCAAGCCAGCTCCAACTGAAATCATTCCAGCAGTGGAGTGAGACAAACACCACGGACTCACCAGAGAACACCAGAGGTGTCCCAGTCCTGGGTTTGCAGACACTTTGGCAGTGGATTTCCCCCCACAAATTTCATTTTCCTTCCTATTAATCCCCCCAGATGTAAAAATAAAAAGACCAAACACAGCCCCATTGGGTGTCTGGAACCCATCAGTCCTCACAGGGATAGAGGCGACAGTCCAAGCACTGCCTGGCCCTGCCTGGCACCAGGAAAAGGCTTTTCCTCCGAAGGCTCATTCAGATTTCTCCTTCTCCTTCATGTGCAGGAAGACAAAGCTGAACATGAAGAGGCCAACCATCATGGAGAAGGCGCCAGCGTAGTAGGGGTATGC
>NW_008683828.1:0-490 GCF_000695815.1 Acanthisitta chloris | reverse complement strand
CTGACCCACCGGGTGTGACTGACCCACCGGGTGTGACCCACTGTCTGTGTGTGACCCACCGTGTGTGACTGACCATGTGTACTGTGTGTTGTGTGACCCACCATCTGTGACTGACCCACCGGGTGTGACTGACCCACCGGGTGTGACCCACTGTCTGTGTGTGACCCACCGTGTGTGACTGACCATGTGTGACCGACTGTGTGTGACCCACCGTCTGTGACCGACTGTGTGTGACTGACCGTGCGTGACGGTGTGTGACGCCAGAGCGGGCCAAGGCGTGGCCGTGACGTGGCGTGTGTTAGCCCTGGGAGTGACCGTGGCACTGCCCTGTGTGTGCCGCGGCTGTCGCACCACGTGGGTGTCGCCCATGCCCCACTATTGCATACCTGGCTCCCACTCACCTGCTCACTACACACCCAGCTCCAATGTGCCCGTCTCACATCCAGCACCCACCCACGTGTCACACCTCCAAGCTCCTACCCATTGCATC
>NW_008683827.1:0-370 GCF_000695815.1 Acanthisitta chloris | reverse complement strand
GGTCCCGGGGTCTCTCTGGGGGTCTCTCCCCTGAATTAACACGGGGAGGGCTCAGTGTGCCCCCCCAAGATCCCCTCGGAGGGTTCCCTAGGGGGTCCCCCCCAAACTTAACACAGTGGGGGGCTCAACGTGTCTCCCCCAGGGGAGTCTCTGGGGGTCTCTCCCCTGCCTTAACATGGGAATTGCTCAGTATCCCACCGCAGGATCCCCTCGGGGGGGTCCCGGGGTATTTCCGGGGTAGTCCCAGGGTGTTCCCGTGGTGTTCCCATGGTGTTCCCAGGGTGGTCCCAGGGTGTTCCCGTGGTGTTCCCAGGGTGGTCCTGGGGTGTTCCCGTGGTGTTCCCAGGGTTTTCCCATGGTATTCCCAGGG
>NW_008683826.1:0-404 GCF_000695815.1 Acanthisitta chloris | reverse complement strand
TTTAATCAGAAATTACAATAGTAATGAGCCTACTCAAGGCAACACAAAAACTCTGCAAATTTGGTGGCTTGGATTTTCTATTTTTCTTAACGCACTGTAAATGCATGTAAAACTACCATTTTTCTTTCTCAAAAAGGTCTGAAGCTGGGTGCTATGATTACAGAATTTGGCCAAATAAGTAAAGTGTCAGTTGGATGCTTCACACTATACATCCATTTACTTCAAAATAATGATACACAGATAAACATTTAAATCAATGACACTACAGATGATAAAAATCATGGCTTGTCTTTCCACTCAAAATTCTAACTATTTCGTGGCTTTCTTGTAACTAAATTTTTTGGCTTAGATTTTGGAGGAAAATCTAAAATACAACCCAGAAATAACCTTTTCTGCCCCTTCTT
>NW_008683825.1:0-2355 GCF_000695815.1 Acanthisitta chloris | reverse complement strand
GGGGGTCCCACACTGTGCTGGGGGGCACTGTGGGGTGCTGTGCCGTGCTGGGGGTCCCACACTGTGCTGGGGGGCATTGTGGGGTGCTGTGGCAGGGGGGCTGTACTGTGCTGAGGTGCAGCATGGGGGGCCATGCTGGGGGGCCCCCACTGTGCCAGGGGGCACCGTGATCCGGCGTGTGTGCTATGTGTATGGTGCTGTGCCGTGACGTTCTGTGCCATGCCAGTGGTACTGCACTGTGCTGGGTGCACCATGGTGTGCTGTGCTGGGGGTCTCACACTGTGCTGGGGGGGCACTGTGCCCTGGCACGTGTGCTGTGCTGTGTGTATGGTGCTGTGTCAGGGTATGCTGTGCCATGCCGGGGTACTTCACTGTGCTGAGGGCACCATGGGGTGCTGAGGGACACCGTACTGTGCCATGCCAGACCGTGTCAGGGATACTGCACCATGCCAGGGCCTTGTGGCACTGTGCTGGGGGACACCATGCCCTGGCATGTGTGCTGTGCCAGGGATATGGCACTGTGTCACGTCAGGGGTACTGCACTGTGTGTGGGGCACTCTGGAGTGCCACACTGTGCATATCACACTGTCCTGGGGGGCACCATGCCATGGGATGGGCACTGTGCCATGCTGGGGGTCCTGCTGGGGGGCACTATGAGTGCCATCTGGCACAACACATAAGTGCTCTGCCACACCATACGTGCAGTGCCATGCCATACATGCTGCACTGCTCCATGCTGTATGGATGGCACTGTGCCATGGTGCTTAGTTCTGTGCCACACCATAGGTGATGTGCCGTGGGGCACATGCTGTGCCACAACATAGGTACTGCCCGGTGCTGGGGAGCACCGTGGGGTGCCACGTGTAGGTGCTACACCATGCTGGGGGGCAGTGTGCCGTGCCAGGGGCACTGACTGTGCCTTGGGGTACGTGCTGTGCCGCACCTGCTGTACCAGGTCATGGGGAACGTGCTGTGCCATATGTGCTGTGCCACGTATGGTGTGCCATACATGCTGTGCCAGGCTGTGCCATGCTGCCCCAGCCCCGGGACAAGGACAGGTCTGTACTGGGCTGGGCTGGGCTGGGCTGGTGGTGCTATAGGATGGGGTATGGCTATAGGGGGCACGGTGTGGAGGGAGGGGCTGTGCCCTGGGAGGGGTGGGTGACATACATAGGGTCAGCTGCATGGGGGGGTGATATAAGGAGGTGGGATGTATAGGGTGGGTCTATGCAGGGAGTGGGATATATGGGAGGGCTGATGTACAGGGATGTGATGTATAGGGACTGAGCTATGCAGGGGGTGTGATATGTAGGGGATGGGCGATATTGGGGGGTGATATATAGAGGGTGTGCTGTACAGAGAGTATTATATAGGGGCTGGGCTATATAGGGGTTATGGTATATAGGGGTGGGCTACATAGGTGTATGGTATATGAAGAGATGTAGGTGGTGGGCTGTGCAGGTGGTGGGCAATATAGGGGAGTGATATATGGGGTAATATATAGGGGTTAGGAGGTGATATATGGGGTGTGATGTTTAGGAAATGGGCTACATAGGAGAGGTGAAATATAGTGGGTATGGTGTATAAGGGCTGGGCGACACGGGGTGATATATAGAGGTGCACTATATAAAGGGTATGGGATATGGAGATAAATGAAGGTGGACTATATGGGTGGCAGGCTATAGAGGGAAGTGATATATAGGGAGGTGATGTATAGGGGGTGATGCTGTGGGGCTATAGGGGCAGTGTGGCTATGGGGTCAGTGTGTCTATAGGGTCAGTGTGGCTATGGGGTCAGTGTGGCTATAGGGGCTATAGTGTTTCTATAGGGTCAGTGTGTCTGTGTGGTCAGTGTGTCTATGGGGTCAGTGTGTCTATAGGGTCAGTGTGGTCAGTGTGGCTATAGGGTCAGTGGGGTCAGTGTCTATGTGGTCAGTGTGTCTATGGAGTCAGTGTGTCTATAGGGTCAGTTGTGTCTATGGGGTCAGTGTGGCTATGTGGTCAGTGTGTCTATGAGGTCAGTGTGTCTATAGGGTCAGTGTTGCTATGGGTCAGTGTGGCTATCGGGTCAGTGTGTCTATGGGGTCAGTGTGGCTATAGGGTCAGTTGTGTCTATGGGGTCAGTGTGTCTATAGGGTCATGTGGTGTTAGGGGTTGGTGTGGCTATCGGGTCAGTGTGGCTATAGGGTCAGCTGTGTCTATGGGGTCAGTGTGGCTATAGGGTCAGTTGTGTCTATGGGGTCAGTGTGTCTATAGGGTCAGTGTGGTCAGTGTGTCTGTGGGGTCAGTGTGGCTATAGGGTCAGTGTGTCTATAGGTCCCCGTGCTATGGGTCAGTGTGGTCAGTGTGTCTATGG
>NW_008683824.1:0-201 GCF_000695815.1 Acanthisitta chloris | reverse complement strand
CTCATCCTCCTGAACCCTACTCTGGCAGGATGGGCCCCGCACTTGGTCCACAGTAGGATAGCAGTAGTGGGGTATGTCCTGGGGCTGGGGAGAAACAGGGCAGTGTGAGGTGGTGTATCAGTGTGTGGGGGCTGGGGGGCTGAGACCCATCCCCATCACTGGCAGCTCATGGCCCCCACCTCAGCCATATCCTCCATCACA
>NW_008683823.1:0-855 GCF_000695815.1 Acanthisitta chloris | reverse complement strand
ATGTTTTCTAGACCCTTCATGAGCCTTTTTGTCCTTCTCTAGGCATGTTCCAGTACCTCAATGTCCTTTTCAAAGTGAGAGGCCCAAAACTGCACACAGTACTCGAGGTGTGGCCTCACCAGTGCCAAGTACAGAAGCTATGGACTTTTTTTCAACTCAAGAGAGCTTCACAAGAAACAGTAACAAAATATTTCTTACTATTAGAACAGCCCTGAGGTATCTAGAATGTGTGCCTTTACACGCCATTAGCAAACTGGTCTCTATGAGACTTATACACACTATCAGGAACTTTACCAAGCATGGCATATATGACACAGGCTCATGTCCATTGCCTACATATTTACAGGTTCAGGAGTCATGCAGAGTATTGCTATGTTTTAAGTGGGGAGCTTTGTGTCTGCTGCTCCTTCAATTTTCACAGTGACTCTGAAACCAGACCAGAGAGAAACAGAATCAAAGGACTTGAATCATCTCCTAATGAAACAATAAAAAGACTCTATAAACCTCAGTAAAAGTTGAATCCGATACATCCTGTATCTGTATTCTATATTTTGTAAAGCTCTGTGCTGTCGTGGGGAAAACCAGCAGCCAAGCACAGATCAAACCATTTCTATGAAAATCACTGGGAACAGGATGGACCAGCAGACAGAACTACTCTCACATTGAATGGGTGTTTCTCTTCAAACACCAAAAAAAAAAAAGCTTTCAGGAAAGGTTCCCTGAAACTTCCTAAAATTCTGACAACAATTTTAAGGGAACATTTCTTTCACAACCTGCTCTCTCCTCAAACCAGGCTGGTGGCACTCCCAAAAATACTTTGGAAGAGCAAGAATATATTTATAAAAAAATGAAATG
>NW_008683822.1:296-4963 GCF_000695815.1 Acanthisitta chloris | reverse complement strand
CAATTCCTTCCCCACCTAACCTGTAGGAGTGCCTACAGTGGTTGCTCTTAGAACATACTCTGTGTTCCCAGCTGACCACCAAGCAGGTACCTGAGAGGGTTCAGGATCCTGGTCCTCATCCTCACCTGCCTAGGAGAGCTTATTTGTGTGCTCCCAGTACTGCCCAGTGAATGCTCAGCTAAACAACCTGCTGTGAAATGACACACTGTGGTGAAATACATTCCTGTTACCTGTTTCCTTTTTGAAAGCATGAATGTTCTCTGTACTGGTTCTAGACAGTCAGTTGTACTCTTTTTGTCAAGCAGCCAGGAGGATCCAGGGATTGCTTCTGCCAGTGTTAATCAATTTGAACAACTCCAAATGTGAATGAAGGATCATCAGGATCGCTGGGCAGCAGGAAGAGATGGGTGGTAGAAAGGTAAAGGATTATCTGTATTCTGGATTTTATTGTCCACAAGCTATGTGCAGAATTAAGCATGTAAATAAGGAATACTATGATGTGGCTATAGACTAGAAGTTGACCAAACTTGGGTATTAGGATTTTCTGTGTGGATGATGGGGAATGAGATTTTAAAGCAATTCACAGCTATGAGTCAAAAAATAGCCCAGACATTGCCATAATCCATTTGAGTCTCAGGTCTGTTAACCTTTGGTGTGAATGCTGTGACTTCTAAAGTGTTCTTAGTGGCCAGATCCAGTTGTACTGAGGACAACAGGTGTTTCACCAGGAGCTTAACAGGGGACAAAAATCTCTCTCTACTTACACACCAGTACCAGTCATCATGGGGAAAACCCAGTGTGACAGCAGGCACAGGCAAGGTGGGCAGGCACGTAGAGAGCACACGGTGCTACCCTACAGCACAAGCTGCCAGGACAGCTCATTTTCTCCCTCCAGCTTTGTAGCCTTCTGCTTTTTCTCCCACGTGTGAAGCAGCAGCTTTGCTGCAGGAGAGGTCCCACCTGGCTGCTCATGTTCCTCACTCCACAGCCCTGGTGAGAGCAGTGGGAGCAGCCAGCCCTGAGCACAGCTCACCCTTCAGGCTCTGTCCTGCCCCAGCTCTTCTCCTTCTCCCATGCACAAATACACAGAAAGGTCTTTCACCCCTTAGAGGTTAAAGGCCTCCTGAGCTCATTGTGAATGGGGGCAGAAAGATGCAATTATTCCCCCAGCTCAGATTCCTATTTCATGTAATACTTGCTCTTTGCACAAAGTGAATGCTGCCACTCAGATACTTGATCTGTGGGCGATAACATCCTGTTTTGTCTACACTGCTGCAAAGCTTCAAAACATCCCTGAATCAAATGCCTAACAGCAAAACAAAGGTAAAAAAATCAAAAAGCAAATATATTTCAGAGTTATCTCCCAATCCTGTGGTTAAGGTTTTACTTAAGCTTCTGTAATCATATAGGTTCTTACTTTGAAATCACCCTGTACAGCACAGGACCTGGTGATTCGTTTGCAGCTACCTTTATATCCTTAATTTTTTCAGAGGCCAAAAACCCAACCCTCTCTGCCTAAAATTCTCATTGTCTGTCTAAATAAGATGCTTTTCTACCTTTCTTCTAATGCTGACTAATTGACCAAGGAATATATAGAGAAATTTGGAAAATAAGCAGCTTTTCCTTTTAAAAACAGAACGAGTGAAGGGACAAGGGGAAGAACCAGCCTAAAGGGGATGTCCTATTAAAGTGCTATAAACTGATAATTTGTGTTCTCTGAAAATCCTTTTTTTTAGACTTTATTTTAGAAAGCAATATGATTAATTCTGGACTGTATTCAACATTCTTCAAAGACTCTTCTCACTGAAATTACCTTGAGCATTAAATTCTGCAACTTCAAAAATAATCCCTTTTTTCCCCTAATATTGTACTTTTAAATTTTGCATGGTAATGAATTGTCACCTCTACTTTCTGCTTCATGCAAGGCTTCAAAATAAGCATTAGAAATGAAAACAACATACATATGAAAAATACATCAGGCTTTTAATAGTTCTTCCATTTTAATTCTCCATGGTGCTATTAGCGACAGGTAAAAATCAGACTAGTTAAGTGCAGCTGGTGCAAAGGGGTGTAAAATTACAACTTATCTGCCTGATTGTCTGTGCCCCTGGGAAGGATAAAACTGAAGAAGAGTGAGTGTGGTTATTGCTGCTCTATTTTATTAGGTTTTTTCTGTGGAGTGGGAACAGCTCAAGTCTGTACCTTTGGGTTTTCGACAAGCATCTTTGGAGGAGACTGACTCAACATGCTTCTCACTTGTGTTCTCTTCCTAGCCAGATTTATGCTCCCATCTGCCAAGATGTGCTATCCTGATTTCCCCTCCTGGGAAGCCTGAGAGTAGGAAGACATTATAAACTTATTACAGACCACAACCATGGTCAGTCATATTTCTTTTTCCACGAAACAAACTTCCTTTTGGTTACATTAAATAAAGTTTCTGTGGGAACATACTGATAGTCACGTTATAATTGAGACTAAAAAAGTATTTTAATGGTATATATATATATAATGGTATATATACCCAATGGGTATATCAGACCATTTATAATAGGGGTTTTTAAATTGTTAAACCAACCAGAGGGGGAAAAATACAAATCAAGGTATAGTTGCAGCCATGTCATCATTTTTCTTATATTTTACTCGACTAAAGGAAAGTGGTGATCACTGTGTGCCCTTTGCCAGCTCACACCTGGAAACCCTCTTAGGGGTAGACCATAACAGAAAGAGACTGAGCAAGACATCTTTTAAGTATTGATGGTCTCTACTTGCCAGAATGGCTCATTTTTATCTCAGAAGCAGCTCCTTCTAGCCCTTGAAACACAGGAAGGGTGGTCTCAAGGATTTTGTCTGTGGATTGTCAGACATGGACAAACAGCTCTTTAACCTGTCAGAGAATTCTTACTGGTATTGAGAAAAGAGTAATAAACTCTGCTGCATATATTAGAAAACTTGGGAAACACATAGGAATGATGTTATTAGCTGTTTACCTTGTGGTAGCACCTGCAGGTCCTTCAAAGTGCTGGTTCTTCAGTGTATGAGGTACTTCATACCACTCCAAATTCTCTCTGAGCTCATGGTAGCAGATGATAGGTGATCACAGTCAACTGGGAGAACTAAGAGAAGGGTAATTATCATACCAAGCACACTTGTAACATACCAGCTACTTAATTACTGACAAGGATTTTGTAGACAGGGCGGAACTTAATGTAGGAATTTGGAGGAGGAAAAATAAGCATTTTAGGGAACTTCTCCCACACAAGATAGAAGAAGCAAAAAGTTACATGACAAAACAAGTTGGACCAATGCATGGTAGAAGTCTTGCAGAAGGTTTCCCCCAGCCAGATATTTTTCAGCTAGGTTTCTTTGCCTGGGAGAGGTGAAGGAACTACTTTTCATACCATGGCCATAGTAATTGGCCAAATGACAGCAATGTTCAAACAACACATAGCTGTTTCTGTGTTGCTCCTGCCACCCAGACAGGCTGGGAGATGGGCAATGGTAATCCTAGTAGGACTGGTACTGATAGGACTAAGTAAGACTAGTAGTCCTAGTAGGACTAATCCTGAAAGGATTCCTCAGGGACACTACAGTCTTCAGAAGTGCCACACTCTGCCTTGTTGATGACTGATGTCTATCACTGTTTTCAGTCCACTGTTGCAATGTTCACAGGAGCACACTAAACCCATTCCTAATATCCTTACTGGTATCTAGGCTAATTAAATTCCAAGTGTGAAGGGTGGACAGGGGTAAACTAAAGCTCTGTGATAAAGTCAAAGCTTTGATCCCCTGGAGCTTTATAAAATAAATCTCTATGGATCTCTCTCTGCTCAGAACTAAGGAGGGTCACAAATCTTTGCTCCTTCCTTTTTTTTTTTTGCCTCAATGGGGTCTTTTCTAAGCTACTCATAGAGCAATACATGTGTAGCTGGGATTTTTTAAATCCAAACCAAAGCCCAAACCATTGTGTTACTTTCTTATTCTACTCCAAGGGGGAAGGTAAGTACAAGGGATGGGAAAATAAGTCACTCATACACACCTTGCAGTTGTAAGTCTCATCACATATGAGTGTGATGAATACAACTAGAGAATGAGAAGTATGAGACACTAAATACTGGTGTGAACAGCCAGGCAAAGGGAAGGCTGAGGCAGGCTGGGATTAGGATGTGACACAAAGGGTCTGAAAAGAAAGGACAAATCTACATGTTGAAGTTAATGAAAATACATTCTTTGCACCACTGCTTAAAATAGAAAGGAGGGTAAACAATGGCATTCCGACTATGTCAGAAAAGACTCATAGCACAGATCTGGCCTGGTTTTATTTGGTTTTAAAATGGTAGCATGATTTGCATAGGTAGATTTTGAGATGGTACTCAAACATACCCCTGTCCTGGGACTAGTGTTCAATTAGTGCATTGTATTTCAACTGCTAGGGGATGGTCCCCAGCGCCCGTACACGACTCCCTGCTTTGGCTAGAGCTCCACTTTGCAAAGTAAAACTTTTCCTGCAGGGCTGCACTTCTTTTGTACATTCTTGTCCGCGTCCCCTCGATGCTTCACAGGAATCCTCAGCAGTGACAGAAGCTCGGGCACGAGCGGTCGCTGGACAGGTCCAACCTCCTCCCGTCCTGGCATCGCCGTTCTCCCGCTGCCCCGAGGGTCGGGAGGAA
>NW_008683822.1:0-218 GCF_000695815.1 Acanthisitta chloris | reverse complement strand
GGGGTCGGGAGGGGCGGCCGATCCCGGGGCCGGGAATAGTAGCGAACCCGGGCCGGGAGGAACAGCGGTACCGATCCCGATCCCGGGAGGAGCAGCGATCCCGGGCCGGGATGAATAGCCGGTCCCGGGGCCGGGAGGGACAGCGATCCCGATCCCAGTAGGAGCAGAGATCCCGATCCCGATCCCGATCCCGGGAAGAGCAGCGATTCCCGGGAACT
>NW_008683821.1:0-1052 GCF_000695815.1 Acanthisitta chloris | reverse complement strand
ATAGACAGTGCGGGGACACCCCATAGATAGAGCGGGGATATAGACAGTGCATAGACAGTGCGGGAACACCCCATAGACAGTGCGGGGACACCCCATAGACAGTAGAAATGTAGTTTGATAAATGTACACATAGCTTGCATAAGCCTCACTTGCATATATTTAATTATACAGCTAAAATTATAGCTGGAATATACTTTCTTACTCTTAGGAAGTTTCAGAAATTTTTGCCTGTTTCCCAGTTTGAACACTTTCGCAGCTATTTCTGAACAATTTCAGTTTATTGCTTCGTCGTGGCTGTAAAAACTGCATTATAAAGCTTGTGTTTTAAAAATCAGCATCTGTTTGAACACTACTCAATTATGGGAGCACATCTCTTGTACTTTTCTATACACTTGCTTCCTCACAATGTAAACTCAGCATTACACAGTAAGATGAGCTTGGGGTCCAACTGAAGGAATGGTGAAGAAAGGACATAGTTGTTTCCCTGCAAAAAGAGAATAAACCCATGCCCACAATGCATATAAAGAGACAACAAACATTCTGGGAAAACACAGTGACCACAGACGTTCCTCTGAGGTCACATTGTATACACCTGCAGTAATTCTGTGATACTCGGCACAAGTCTTCATTGCACAGCAATACAACACATTCCATTCGATGCCTTTGTAACTTCTGTGGCTGTGCAACAGAAGTAAAAACGTGAAAAGAGCACGAACTGTTAGTGCCATCTTCGTGCCACAAGCACCAGTTACTGTCTCCTGCTTATCTCTCCAGGGTGTCACAGATCCACCATGCTGCAGCTTTGGAAGTGCCATTTTCCCTAAGGGCCTTGAAATATAAATACACAGCCTGGAAAACAGTGCGTGTGGGAGGAGGAAGAGGTGAAACCACCGCAGCTACACACACTTGCTCCACTGCCTGTCACACAGAGCCTGGAGCAGTCCTGAAGCTGGACTTCCACTAAAACACATCTTCCAGAACCGCAGCCAGCTCGGCTCGGGGAAGCACGAAGCAGCGCTGAGGGCAGGAACGGGGAGGTGCTGCCGCCCGGT
>NW_008683820.1:0-732 GCF_000695815.1 Acanthisitta chloris | reverse complement strand
CATATCTGTCTTGTACTGAGGAGCCCAGAACGGGACACAAGACTCCAGGTGTGGTCTCACCAATGTCTACTGGCAATACTTTGTTTAATGCAGCCCAGGCTGCTATTAACTTTCTTTGCTGCAAGGGCACATTGCTGGCTTATGTTCAAACTGGTGTCCACCCGGACCCCTAGGTCATTTTCTACAAGCTGCTTTCCAGCTGGTGGCTCTCAGCATATATTGGTGCCTGGGGTTGTTCTTTCCCAGATGTACCACTTCACACTTCCCCTTGTTGAATTTCATGAGGTTCCTGTCAGACTATTTCTTCAGCCACGTGGTTTAAAAAAAAATAAACACACTAACTCAAAATTTCAGGACTATGCCATCAAAAATGTAGCTATCATGTGTTCAGTAAGGTAATTAAAAGAGCCTTAACAGAATGATTTACCCAAATTACACATCTCAGATTCCTGAATTCCCTTCTGGTGAGTGGTAGAGCTTCCAGTGATAGGGAAAATAGGGGACAGTGGAATAGCTTTCTGTTTTGTTTATAGACCACTCTCCAGAATCATAAAATTAAAAGCTTATAATGAAAGGTCTGGGGTATCACATGCCACCATGTTCTAGTCTATATCAGGATGTGGATCAAAACTGCCGCTACTCAGAAGATACTGGTTTCTATAACTTTTCTGTGGAGGACCATCCTGCAGATGTGTGTCCCAAATGCCCAAGACTGGACACTTTCCTCCAAGT
>NW_008683819.1:34417-38598 GCF_000695815.1 Acanthisitta chloris | reverse complement strand
AAAAATTAACACTGGTCATTACTGCTGAGGAACTATACAGCATTTTATTAGGGGGAAAATAAGGATAAAGAAGAAAAGAAAGAAAATATTTTCAATTCAGGTCTTCTCTGCATGGAAAATGCACTTTACCTCTAAAATATCCTCCATCACTGAGCCTATTGCATAGGTACCCAACTGAGTTAGTACAGCCAAAGCAATGGAAAAACACTCTCCTTCCACACTGGGAACTATGGAATACCTGCTAAACCAGTGAGGAAAGGCACAGAGAATGTCTCCTCTTACCACACTGCCTGTGCTGCTGCCACAGTGCAGCAATGCTACAGCTGATGAAAGGAGGACTCAGAGGCAAAAGCAGAGAGTTTATGAATCAGCAGTGAAAAAAACCCCTGTCTGTGTCCATGGAATTCAAACTCACTGTGTCCAACATGATTAGAGAGTGGAGAAGCATAATTTGCCATCATATCAATTACCTGAACCTGAAAGTTTCTATCTGTCCTCACCTACCTCATAACATTGCAGGATTAGCTGCAATTCCCATCCCTGGGAGTGTTCAAGAGAGTTTATGAATCAGCAGTGAAAAAAACCCCTGTCTGTGTCCATGGAATTCAAACTCACTGTGTCCAACATGATTAGAGAGTGGAGAAGCATAATTTGCCATCATATCAATTACCTGAACCTGAAAGTTTCTATCTGTCCTCACCTACCTCATAACATTGCAGGATTAGCTGCAATTCCCATCCCTGGGAGTGTTCATCCCATCTCTGGGAATGTTCCAGGCTGGACCATCCCATCTCTGGGAATGTTCCAGGCCAGGCTGGACAGGGCTTGGAGCACCCTGGGCTGGTGGGGGGTGTTCCTGCCCAGGGCAGAGGGTGGGATGGGATCAGTTTAAGGTCTCTTCCAACCCAAACCATTCTGGGATTCCACAATTCTATCATTCCATGATTTGACCCCTCATAGAAGTGTCATAAAAGATCACTTTAAACTTCACCTTCGCGCACAGAAGCTTCATCTTCACCCCATTTAGCCCCATTAGAAAAGCTTTACAAAAGAGAGAAGTAATCACCAGCCTCCAAGATAATTTCAACCTTGGATTTATCTGGATCATCAACTCCTGGCCAGGAGACTCAAGAGCCTTCTGTAATAACAAATTAACATCCCACTGGGTGATACTCAAGATCTAAAATAAGGATTACAAATTCCTTAGAGTCTAGAAAACCCATATAGAAAATTCCAGTATGGATAAAACTGCCAAAAGAGGTGGATAACCCATCCCTGGGAGTGATCCAGGCCAGGCTGGATGGGACTTGGAGCACCCTGGGCTAGTGGAAAGTGTCATTGCCCATGGCAGAGGGTGGAATGAGATGAACTTTAAGGTCTTTCCAACCCAAACTACTCCACAATTCTCTGACCTTAGCCTTTTCCCAACCTCCCATTAGCTATATCCCACTTCTTGGTGGGGTTTTTTAAGCCCCCACGTCTGTGTTGAAGTTCAACCCTATTTCTGTATTTCATGTGCAAGATATATAAGCAATTTCAAGACAAAAATAATTAACAGAGCTCCCAGCACATATATCCTTCGCTTCACATATCAGATTTTCTCTGCATATTTTTTCCTTTAATATCTTTGCTTTAAAGGTTCTCTTTCACCATCTGCATTAGGCTATTTTTTCCCCTTAATTTTGTTTTAATTAATAAACATTTGTCTACAATGCTGAGTGTCCTCGTTTTGCTATTTCTTGCTTTGCTTTTAATTTGTGCAATTTCCTCCTGACTTGCTTCTCCTGTGCTAATTACTGGGTAATGAGTGAGACCTCATAACCAACTTTGCAGCTGGTTCCAGTCAGGACAGAGTCAGACAAGTCATCTCCCACCATTCCAGACCTGGAGCCACTAATGACTACCTGAGAGGAGGATAACAGCTCCCATGGGTTTCAGATAAGATGTTCCATGCTGTGCTGGGACTGTGAGTAGATGGAGAAATCCCACAATAACACATCCCCCAAGGATATCCCTGGGATAGTGTGAGATGGAGTCACAGGGCACACACATGCCATGCCAGGAGACAGTGTCCCTCACAGGGAATCACAGAGTAATTTGGGGTGGAAAAGACCTCCAAGATCATTGAGTCATTAACCTAACACTTCCAATCCCCCCACTAACTTATGTCTCTAAGCACCACCCTACACTCCAGCACTGATCAACCCAGGAGTTTCATATCTGCACAATTTTCTGTACCAAAACACAAAATTTCTGCTGTGCCAACACATATCCTTCCCTATCCCCCACTAAAAACCTCTGTCACAAAGAACCCAGGACCTGTTACCTTCAACAGATCATGGGATGGTTTGGGTTGGAAGGGAACTGAGGATTCACCCAGTTCCACCCCTGCCCTGGGCAGGGACACCTCCCACCAGCCCAGGGTGCTCCAACCCCATCCAACCTGGCCTGGAACACTCCCAGGGATGGAGCAGCCACAGCTGCTCTGGGCAACCTGTGCCAGTGTCTCAGCACCTCCCAGCCAGGAATTCCTTCCCAATATCCCATCTAAACATACTCCCTTGCAGTTTGAAGCCATTCCCCTTTGTCCTGCCACTCCATATGACACACAGTGAGCACATATGCTTTGGGTTTCCCTGTTTTCTGCAAACCCAACTGCAGCTAATCACTGCCATTCCCTAATCCCTCCCACTTGTCTCAGCAATTCCATGAAAAGTGCACATCCCTGTGAATGTTTCCTGATTGCTCCTGCCATGGAGCTTTTAATAAATCCACTCCCAATAGCTGTGAATGCTAATAAAAATAATCAATTCAGCACTTAACACTTCAATCACAAGACATATTTTTAGCCTATTGCTGATAGCCAAGTTATAAAAACAGAAGTCTGTTCCGTTTGATGCTTTTCTTGTGGAACTCGTCTAACAGTGCCAGAAACAAGCAAATAATTTAAGCATTTTCCTGTTATTTACTTACAGTATCTCAGACTGAAATAAGAGCACAGAATCTCAGTTAACTTGGGCTTCACTGGGTGAGTGTTCAGTGTGCCAGGTTGGCAACAAAGGTGAATATTTAGTATTTACTTGGATTCCCTTCAGCAGTGATATCCTCTGCATTCATATTTTAGGGGCTATTTCAAGCTGTTTCTGGATCTTCAAATGCAGATTGAAGCTTTTCTTCAAGAAGGAAAACAGGAATAAAGTCATAGTGAGAAATGATAAAATAAAACTTCAATCTGAAATGAAAAAGCCACAAAATTTTGGTTTTTGGTGCTTTCTTAACTTCTTTCCCCACACACACACATAAATACATATGTGAATATGTCATCTTAATTAGGAGAGCTTAATATTCAGGGAAGCTAAATTGCCTTGTGCAAGGAAATGACTCTTGCAGCAATCATTTAGCCTCTCTGCAGCCCCAGATGTATCTACATCTTGATTCTAACCATCAGCTTAATTACAAGCATGTGACTTGTTGTGCTGGAGTCAGGGAGATCTGGACAATCCACAGTGTGTCCAACTGGAGTTCAAGGCAATTTGAGGTATTTCAGTTTCATGTAGGGATTCAGAACAAGTTCAGCAGCACCAGCAGTGCCTGGAATCAATTCCAACTGGTTTTAATGGTCCCTGCACAGGTCCTGCTGGTCCACAAGGCACACTCAGCCCACACAGCAGAGGGAAAACCCACTCAGATTCAAGAAGCAAAGCAGCAGCAAGTTCTACAGTCAGAACTATGACTCCAATAAAACCCAGTTCTCCTTGCAAAAAACTTTTTGATGGAAGGCAAATCACACTTTTGGTTTGAAATTTGACATGAGAAAAATGCAGTCACATTTGATTCCAATTTAGCTTTTTGGTACTTAAAGGGACTTGTGAAAATATGGAGTGACTTCTAGCAGGGACAGACAGTGAAAGGACAGAGGGAATGGCTTCAAACTCCAAGGCAGTAGGTTTAGACTGGATATTGGAGTTTTTGATGGAAGGCAAATCACACTTTTGGTTTGAAATTTGACATGAGAAAAATGCAGTCACATTTGATTCCAATTTAGCTTTTTGGTACTTAAAGGGACTTGTGAAAATATGGAGTGACTTCTAGCAGGGACAGACAGTGAAAGGACAGAGGGAATGGCTTCAAACTCCAAGGCAGTAGGTTTAGACTGGATATTGGAGAGAATCCTGTGAGGT
>NW_008683819.1:31838-34372 GCF_000695815.1 Acanthisitta chloris | reverse complement strand
TGGGAGTGTTCCAGGCCAGGTTGGATGGGGTTGGAGCACCCTGGGCTGGTGGGAGGTGTCCCTGCCCAGGGCAGGGGGTGAAACTGCATTATCTTTAGGTCCCTTCCAACCCAAACCAGTCTGGGATTCCATGAATTGATCAGAAGCTTTGAGGCATCACCTTTCTGTCCTGACCTATCCTGTTCTCTTCCCGTGGCCCCTCCTGACTGCTAAAGCAGAGACACAGCTTTGTGTCCAGCAGGATTGAGGCCAAAAATCCAGAGACTCTTACAAGAGAAGCAAGTTCAATTATCACAGGGACAGTGTCCTCCTCATCACTGCTATATCCTTATTGATTGCACTAAGCAAACAGCTACAACAATTGATAGAGATATTTTAACCACTAGTGAATAAAACTGCAAGGCAAATAAATTCCAATAACCTTAGACTAGAAAACACCATTTTTTTTGCTCTTAAGTTTGTGCTCCAATGTGCTGAAGCAGTGCCTGAAATAACTTTCAGTGCACCAGAAGGCCCAAAGACTCTGAGCAGTGCAAACCTTCCCAAATTACACACACAGACACATATAAATGCATTCCCACTCTCCCTGTGCCTCGTGGCGTCAGGAGTCTGACTCCCAGCCCTTAAGTGCAGCAAGGTCAGTGCCAACACTCACTGGTTCCTTCAGCCACTCTCCCAGACATTTTAATGTCTCTATTAAATTTCTGCTTTATTAACCTTAGCTAAAACGTATAGCAGCGACACTGTATCAATTAGAGCATCCTGGTCCCATCATTCCTAGATAAAATGAGGAAGATGAAAGAAGAGGAAGGGAAAAAAAGCCAATGCATTTGCTTATTTTCCAATCTGTTCTGAGCTAGGAAGGAATGTAAGGAAATGGGGATTGATGTATCTTACATAGGATTTCCAAGCACCCCAAAGCTTTAGGAATGAAAGAATTGAAGGTTCAGTCTGCAGCATCTCAGACACAGCAAATGGCACAGCAGGAAACAGGACAGCAGATAACATCATTTATTTCTACTACCCTTGGTTCCACCTCATTATCACAACAAACACCCATGGCCCACACACACAAGGGAATTCCTTACATCAGGATCAAATCATGGCATGAGGGACATTTTCTCTAAGTTAAGCTTCTGGAAAAGTCTCCCTGGCCTGTGGTTTCTCTCACCCTGGCTCCCTGCTGACTCTGGCATGGGCAGCTCTGCAGCAGGATGCTTTGCACAAGGCTAGTATTGATCAGCAGCAATCATCTCTGCACCTTATCTCTGCTGACTTGGGTTTTACCATGCCCTTACCTCTGCATAATGAGGACCCTCCAGGCTACTTCTGGTAGATTTTTATCCACTGAAGTCATCCCCATGTCCTAATTGCACAGACCTTTGCTGCTGGTTGGGGTTTCCAGGCACAGCCCAGTGGGATGGATGATGCTGCTGCTCTGCCCCAGCAGCACAAGGGCTGAGTCAGGCACAGGGCCAAGCTCCCAAGCTCTCTTCCTCCACTAACACAGCTACTGGAGGAACTCATCCCTCTCACCTGCATTAACAAAAACATTCCACAGAGGAGGGGAAAAAAACCCACCAAAATAAAATGCTTGCTGCATGCTTCCTTTGCCATTTCCCTTGCCTTGGGCTGACTGCAAACTCAGATTTAAAAGTACAAGGAATGGAGAAAACTAAGGAAGAACAAAACTCCACTGGACAAGAAAATCTGGGATGTGTTTCTTCTTCTCTTCAATAATTTCTGTGGAGATACCACTTTTGGCAATGGCTAGTGTGGCTAAAATAGAATTTGGGCCTGTCAAAAGACAGTAGGATTAGAAAGAATTTATACTGTCAAATGATTTTAGTTATCCTTTGGGCATGAGATTTACCCCACAGTGTGCTGAAAAAAACCCTCACTTGGCTCCTGAAACTTTTCTTTCTACAATCACAGAATGCCAGAAAGGTTTGGGATGGAAAGGACCTTAAAGCTCATCTCATTCCAGTCCCAATGCCATGTCAAGGGAGAAAGGGCTTGGATCAAAGAACAACAGAGAAGAGTTTGGTATGGACAATATTCCCTCTCTAAACTCACACAGAGGCCTTGAGATGTTGAAATGCTGCCCTTGTAAATAGAATTGTCAGTGTAATATCTAGAACATCTGGAATTATTTATTTATGCATCTAATTGTCACTGCAGCTATTTCAAGAAACTCTCTGTGCATCCAGGAAATGCTATCCATGTGCAAAGGTCCTCTAAAAAACCCAAGGAAATCACTTTGTATGCTACTAGGAACCTTTCCTGCTGCTTTTCCAGTCCCTGAGGTACAACTGGATTTCTGTTTCCCCAATTGCTTTTGCCAACAGCCAATATTCCAATCTCTCTAACTTGTCCAATAATTCCAGTGTGGTTTCATAACTGATTTCCAAACTGCAAGAGGCACTGCAAGGATGGTTTTACTCAGAATTATTGCATAAGCAAGCACAAAAAAAAAAAATAATCAACAGTTACTCATTATTTGCATGTGAAGGAGCTACTTCCAAGAATAATCA
>NW_008683819.1:10519-31818 GCF_000695815.1 Acanthisitta chloris | reverse complement strand
AAAGGTCACTCCAGGTACCTCTTTCAGTTCTGAAAGGGACCACATAGACCATTTTCAAAGAAAGAGTACAAAAAGACTGAAGAATTACTAAAGGCAAATAGAAATTGTCTTTATGGAAAGAAAAATATTTGGCTAAAATGTTTGAAAGTAAAACATCTCTTAATACTCCTATGGTCAAACTACATCTCCCTTTCACACACTGAATTTAATCATGATGTAAAAATTAAGAACCTCAAGCTACAATTGATTCTTTTTCTTAAAATCCTTGGGAACATCTCTCTGAACTAACAGGGAACAGAGTTTATGTTCCACTTCATGCTCTTTGCAACAGAAAACAACTGGAAAACTCCAGAGAAAAGCATTAAACCCCCAATCTGCTCCAGACCTAAAGCCTAATTTGAGGAGTTATTAAAGATACCATAAAACTTTCAAATCTCACCTCTGATATCATTAGACACCTGAACCCAAAGTACAGCTGACAAAAAAAAAGACCTTTTTTTTAATTTAACAAGTGAATCAGAAACAGTCAGACTCAGCACTCTAATTTCCTCATTTCCTATAATTAACTGAGCTTTCAACACCTCTTCTAATTTACTGATGATTATCTTTTTATTCACCAATCTAGATTAGAACATAACTGACATTCTTTGCTACCCACTGGCTCAGATGTTCTCAGCTCTCTGCCTCGAAAGATAACAAGGACTTGTTCTCTGGTGCATTTATTTGCTTTCCCTTCACCCATTGCACATTGCAACACACATTATTGAGAACCAGAAATCCTCCAAAACCCTCTAGAGTTGCTTTTCTCTGAGCACTACACACTGATTTATTCAGGAATCAGCTCTTTAACTCATTTTAACCTAAATTATATTTCATTTCGCACTGTTTTATCAACCTGTTGCTTCTTTGTCCTGCACAAATGGAGCAAATCTTTCATGCTTTGATACAGAACATGCTAAAAAAAAAATAAAATTCATGGTGCCAGGACAGGAATTATCCAGGTATTTTTCACAGCTCATGATGAGAATGAATCATAGCAATGCAAGAAGGAATAAAAACATCAGAAATTCGTATTAAAAATAGAAAACAGAAGATTTCTTAGGATTATTGAGGTGTTTTGCCCTGGTTTTCAGATCTCACAGATAGGATCTGATTTTCTCCATCACCTTTTCTGCAGTGTCAGTAGCTGGGGAGTGTTCCCAGGCACTCACCAGGCTGGGAGAGGTGTTCTCTGCCTGCCCAGTCAGTGTTTCTGCAGGCAGGAGCTGACATGCAGTATCAGCTCATTCCACTACCTTTAATCTAACAGGATAATCGATGCAAATCAGGACACCCTTGGCTCCCAGGATCCTGGCCCAGCCAGCTCCAAAGCTGAGCATTCCCACCTCTGCCTCCCTAGCTTCCCTCTGCTCTTCATCCAGGATGGTTTGCAAGTGTTCTTGGCCCAAATATTTTTTGGGGGCAACAGAAACCATCTAAGACAACTGAATGATTTCCAGAGTCTTCTGGAATACAGGAGATCTGCACAGGGAGTCAATTCTGTTTGAACAGGAAATTCCTGAGAAGCAAAAAAAGCAAATACTTTTACCAAGCTGCAGAAATAATCTTCCAAGCAACCATCATCCACTTTGTCAAAAATGAAGGATGAATACACGAGCACATATGACATCCTCAGAGAACAGCTACTCAGTGCTTTTGACAAGTATCAGATTTATACTCTCCATCCCCAGAACAGGTACCATATGGACTCCTGCAGTGTGAACCTCCCCAAAATCCTTGTTTCACCCAGGGAATCGTTGCAAATGTGATCACAGCTCCAATCCCAGCTCCATGCACTGCTTGAATTCTTCTGAACCACATCACTTGCTGTTATTCCTCACCTGATTTAACCTGTTCTGTCCTATGTCCCATAATTATGACCACACACATTCCCATGCTCCATGAGAATTCCTGACAATCAGGGGCTTTGTGGACCTTCCTCTTCCCTTTCTGCAGTGTTGGTCTAGTTGGTGTCTCCACAAACAGAAATTGAGCTCAAATTGGTGTATTAATGACTCACAAATCTATTTATTTCCCAACTCCCTCAGCTCAGAATTCAGTTCAGCCTCTCTCTCCTGAATCCTGTGTGCAGATAGGAATAAACTTCAGGTGTTTTATGGAAAGGGTTGACACTCCTCATGGCTCTGCACTCTCTGCCACAGCCAATATCAACAGTTTTCATGGATGCTGTCACTGACATTCATTTCCTGTTAAAGTCTCCACACTTTGTCCCTCTTGAGTCAGTATTTCTGCACAGCAGCTGTGGTACCTGGGGCTGAGCTCACCACCTTCCCCTGGCTCTCCTCACCCATCACCTCCACTGATATGTCCTCTCCACACAGTTCCTCTTAAGTGGAGCTCAAAATCCTTCTCAGAGCTCCTCAGCATCTCTCTCTCCCTTCAAATCTCCCTCTTACTCAGTGTTTACAAGGCTGACTTCCACCTCAGAGCATCCTCCAAGCCAGAATCTGCCTCTCACCCTTTCCAAATATGCATTTTATACTTCCTCTGTTGCTGTTCCTCACATGTAGAAATGATTTCCTGTAAACATGCAGAAGTTACCCAGTTGGGCTCTTTCAAACCCCACTTGGAGACTTTCCTCTGGGTGTTGCCTACTTAAGAAATGATGTTTTGCTTAGACCACTGCCTGCCAAATGGATCCATTTCATCCCAGTCTTGCCAGGGGCTTCCCTATTTTACTGCCTTCACACTTAAAATTCTCTCCTAAAACTGAATTGCCATATCCAGGGGACACTTGGAATTCAAAATCTGAACAAAACACTGCAGAGCAGACCATGTTCTCTAACTTCACTCCCCAGGCACTGTAGTTACACAAACCCCAGTGAGCAATAAAGAGTGAGGGTTTGGAGGGTTTTGTCAGCAGTTTTCTATGCAAAAACACAAATATAACATGAACTTAAATGATTTTCAGTACCAGAAAGAGATTAAAAGTAAAGCCACGTAATGTGGCAGAGAATTCAGTTGGGGGTTCTAGCTATTCATAGAATCACAGGATGGTTTGGGGTTGGACCTTAAAGTTCATCTTATTCCACCCCCTGCCCTGGGCAGGGACACCTCCCACCAGCCCAGGGTGCTCCAACCCCATCCAACCTGGTCTGGAACACTCCCAGGGATGGAGCAGCCACAGCTGCTCTGGGCACCCTGTGCCAGTGTCTCAGCACCTCACAGCCAGGAATTCCTTCCCACTATCCCATCTCTCCCTGCCCTCTGTCCATGTGAAGCCATTCCCTGTGTCCTGTCCCTCCATCCCTTGTCCCAAATCCCTCTGCAGCTCTCTTGGAGCTCCTTTAGGCACTGGAAGGGGCTCTGAGGTCTCCCTGGAGCTTCTCCTCTCCAGGTGAACACCCCCAGCTCTCCCAGCCTGGCTCCATAGGTTCTCCAGCCCTTGGAGCATCTCTGTGACCTCCTCTGGACTCACACCAATAGCTCCACATCCTTCTTGCATTACTCTGCTTCTGTTTCGCCTCCTTTTAATAGATTTCTTCCTAGGACAAGTCCAGCATCCCCTTGTAGGCACATAAGGGTCTAACCCAGGAGTTAGCTGTGCTCCTACTTCCCCAACAACCCATGAGGTTCCTCCCTTCAGGATGTAAATAAAGGCATAAAAGTCGTGCCAATCCAATCCCCCATTGTCCAACCATACAAATGGATAACCAGACACCCACACAAGTGATGAGTTTAGCTCACTGGGAATACACTCAGATTTGGGGGGTGATGTGTTATAACTCAGTTCTGCTCTAGGCAATCCTCATCCCTGGGATGTGTGTGTAAATGCCAGGAACAAGAACAAAACAATGGATCTCCCTTTAGGACTGAAGGAAATCCTTGGTGCTGGGCTGCATTGACTCATTTTACAGGGTAAACACATATGTTGCCAGCCAGATGGACCTTTCCCCCCAGCTTTCAGCCATGGGTGTCTCATCAGGGAAGGGATTAAGGAGATCTTCAAATCTTTAAACAAGGTTTCCCAGCCCTGGTGCTGGACAGCCCTCACAAAGGGCAGGATTACTGGGCACACAGGGGGGAGCAGCCAGGCCACACAATGCAGCACTGCTTTAATTACATTACACAAAGGGGTTAACAATAGATTTTTTCCTATCAACTGCAGCCAGGTGGCTTTGCAAGACAAATTTTGGGCTTTGCAGGCCACAGAGTACAGTCCCTGATTTATCCATGTTGTGCAAAACAGTGGGGCTGTGATTTTAAACAGGCTAGATCTCATCTCAAACTCCTTAGCCCCAAAAAAAATCAAGCTATTTTTGACACATTTTCTAGGAAAATAAAGTGCATTTTATACCAACAGAAACCAGGGATGTTGGGCTAAACCAAAATTCACATTGAGGCACTTAGGAAATTTGACAGAGAGTAAGCTTTTTACCCTCAGTCTTTGCTTGATCAAAGGTCTGTTATAATATTTGCAGGATGAAAGTTGATGTTATAATAATCAACTTTCTTCTTTAACTGAGGGAAACTCCAGTGGGGCAGAACAAAGGCCTACAAAGAAAAGAAGCAGATACAACTCTGCAGCTCTACCTGGGATCAGTTTTCCCTTCAAAGAATTGCAGGAGACATCATCATTCACATTTCCTCTTAAAATCCCTTACCCAGCAAGAACTTTTCTCCACATTCAGCCAAGGAAGGCTGAACACAAACCTCACTATGACCATCCCTGCCATGGGGTATTGGGAAGAGCATCACTAGTCTGTTGCCTTCATCACTGGCTCCAGGAGGGAATTACATCCAGATTTTTTATTGCTGGTTTTTTTGTTTCATTTAAAGGGGATTTTTTTTTGGTCGTTTCAGAAACAGAAGCTTTAAAATGACATATGGTAGAACCAAAAAGCCTCTCTCTTTTTATGGAGGTACAGAGATTTGCCTCAAGTAGACAACCATCTTGCAAAGGCAAAAAATAAAAATAAAAAGGGGGTCGTTTCAGAAACAGAAGCTTTAAAAAGACATATGGTAGAACCAAAAAGCCTCTGTCTTTTTATGGAGGTACAAAGATTTGCCTCAAGTAGACAACCATTTTGCAAAGGCAAAAAATAAAAAGAAAGAGGAAATCAAAGCTGTGTAATGAGTGAAAAGATGATGGGCATGAGACTTTTGCCTCATATTTGAGAAGTCATTAAATATCTTCTGCAAGACCAAAGGAAGGTGGTAAAATGGGGAAGAAGGTGATAAGAATGGATGTGTGGATAGGCTGGAGAGAAGAAGAAACGAGGAGACAAAGAGGGAGAGATAAGCATGAAGGGCAATACAAGAAATCTCTTTGTACAACTAGTAAAAGCTGACAAGATGAAGAAATGAGTTATTTCCTGAAGGAAAACAAGCTGCTCTGTTCAATTTAGGTTATGGGTTCAGATGAAAGCTCTCAGAACAAAGTGAGGTGCTGCACATCTCTCCTCTGACCTTGACAGAACAACAATGTGTGTGAGGATCATTCCACTTGTGTCATGATGCTGCTGCATACAAGACCTCAAACTTGTTTTGAAATGCTCTCTGTAGAGGTTGGTAATGTAACAGGGTGAGACAGCTTCTTCCCCCCATGAGCATCTCCTCTTCCTCCCTAATTTAGAGCGTCAGGCAGATTTCCAACGCTCAATTTTCTTCAAGCCACAACAACCTTTGCCAGCAAAGCCCTCCCGGAATCAAATCTCATTTTTTCAGCACAGTAACTTGCAAAACAGCAAAGGTTTTGTAAAGGAGGTGCTAAGAACTGACTGGCATTCTCATATGTTATGGATGAACACACACTCTAATGCTACTTAAGAGATTTAACGTCTGATATTCTCCTAATGAGATTAAGGGGACAAAGAATTGAAAACAAGGGATGTTTACAATTACTGGCACCTGAAGAGCTGTGATGTCACATGGAAAAATAAACTTTCCACCAGAGATGTATTTCCTGGGCTAGGTAAATGTATTCAGGTCTCATTTGTCTCTTTCTACCTGTTTCAATGCTGTAGTTGGGAATAGAAATTAATGCCACAAAGGGGAATGGTCAATCAGCAGCAATTAGAAGAATGAGAACATATTTAAATGACAGTTCCTTTCTTTCAGTTATCAGTTGCACGTGGATTTTTACTGTCATTAACATCATCCCATGGAAGTTTTACCACTCAAACCTGTCACAGCTCACAGAATGACATTTGCTTTGCCTTTGGACTGAACTACTTTAAGCTGAGCAACAACTCCAGAGTTACCTTTTGTTAATAATAACTTGCTATAATTTCAGAGAGTTATCATGGTAAGGAATGGAAGTTGGAACAACATTTGGATCATCATCTTTGTGAAGTAATGAGAATAGATTTCCACCCCCCCTGAGAAAGGCAGAATTTCCTTCCTTACCTTATCCACTGAACCAGTGTAGATCTCTGCCCCTTCTGACATCCTTTCCTTGTCTCTTTTTTCTTTCCCTGCCACATCCTGCTCAGCCTTCTGGACCTGTTGCTATTTTAGGGTCTGATCCAAATGCTTTTGAAATATAAAACATAAATCCTATTTATCTCTGTGTTGGGTAACATTATGACATACCAAAACCTCCTGTCCCCGTCCCAGACAATTAATTTCCCAGTTCACAGTGCCTACAGCTCTTATTTCCTACTCCAAATCTCCACTTCTCTTTGACTGTGTTATTTTCAAAAGGCAAATTTGAAACAGGAAAGAGAAATTTTGAATTTCCTAAGTGACAGACAATACAGTTAAAAAACCAACAAACAAACAAACAGACACTTAACATCAAAAACTCAACTGGAAAGTTGGATAAAATTGCTTCACTTGTTTCTATTTACTCAGTTATGTTCCACAAATGTGTGTGTGAGTTTCACTCACAGGTCCAGTGCTGCCAAGTTGGTGAGAGCACTGCAAACAGGACCTTCCTCTGCAGGCTGTACATGGATTTATTTGCTCATGTTAACACCTCATGAGCTGGATATGCACAACATGTTCACTGGAGCTTGGACCCCAAACTAAACACTCCAGCTCTGAAGCTGAAGAACAGTCATGGAAGTCCAGCCTGGTTTGGGTTGGAAGGACCTTACAGCTCATCCCATCCCACCCCTGCCCTGGGCAGGGACACCAGCCCAGGGTGCTCCAAGCCTCCCTGCTCCCACACTTTGGCATCAGGTTCCTGGTTGGCACAAGGGTTTCAGCAGTTGAGCACATGGAGTCCTCACAGCTCTGCCCCAGGAGCACTGCCCAGGGGTTGTGATTGAGATCTTTCAGGAGGGATGAATAATCCAACAAGATTCCTTCACAGGGGAAGGTTGTTATGCTCTTACCAAGATAAAATTAGCTAGTTCCACTGCTTTAAAAAGAAAAAAAAATTCCACAGCCTTAAGCTATGTGTTTGCTGGTGATCCCAATGATAGAACCTAAGTACTAGAGGAGGATTTCCTCATGTCTACGTCTAGAAATGTGTCTAAACCTCCTAGGTGACTTCTGACAACACCTAATCCTTCACCCTGCCCTCACTTGAAGCCAAAACACCCAAGTGGGACAGATGTGTGACCTCTCAAAGCAATACATCTATTGTTTGAGGAGAGACTGCATGTGCCCTGAGTGCCA
This sequence comes from Acanthisitta chloris, assembly GCF_000695815.1. Taxonomy (NCBI): domain Eukaryota; kingdom Metazoa; phylum Chordata; class Aves; order Passeriformes; family Acanthisittidae; genus Acanthisitta; species Acanthisitta chloris. The sequence continues at coordinate 24,192 of NW_008683819.1, read as the reverse complement.
TGATCTAGTTGCTATGGTGGTGTTAAGTCATAGGTTGGACCTGATGATCTCAGAGGTTTTTTCCAACCTGATCATGTGATTCTGATTTCAGACCTTGTCATGCCTACACAGCAGGTGCCTAAGCCAACACCCTTAACATCCAGGTATGTCAGGGATCTGTGTCAGTTCAGCACAGAGGTTTGTTCCTGTTATGGCCATTGAAAGCTCAGATCCAGCACAGAGGTTTGTTCCTGTTATGGGCATTGAAAGCTCAGACCTCAAATTACTGAGCTAAAGAACATCCCTTATTTATTTCTTATTCCTGAAAACTTCTTAGCAGCTTCTGGGAGGTAAAATACATGATAAGATATGCAGCTCTCCTTAAGTTCATCTTTACCTAATGCTATCTATGATTTTAAACAACAATCTCATAAAAACAATCTCCTTTACTTTCTTGTAGATTTTTTTAAGTTGAGAAGTTCTGAGGTCATATCTGGAAGCATCTCCAGAGCTCTGTTTGCACAGTAAACACCAGAGTTTTATTCTTCAGAGCTAAGTTTGATTGCCAAAGTAAAATTTATTCTGAACCTAGTTTTTAATAAAAATATGGAACTATTTCTTTTTTAAATAAAAATATGGAAATAGAAAGTCTGGCAAGGATGGAAACCAAAACCAAGCACAGAAGAAAATTACACCGTTCCCAAAGGGACAAACTAGAATCTCATCTCCTGAAAAGAAAAACTGCTCTCAAAAGCAGTTTTCAAGCTGCTCCACAAAACAGTGTTTCAGTTTCGTAAAACACATTTAAACTGCTGTGTTCAAATATGAGCTTCACTGATTATATGGAAATTAAATAGTTCAAACCTTTAAATTAGTCATACTAAGCTTCTACTCCTTCGTGATGTGTCATATCACTGATGAGTGTCACAATTCCCTCAAATAAAAGTCAAAGACTGGTAAGGGTTGCAAAGACCTTAAAGCTCATCCCATCCCACCCTGTGCCCTGGGCAGGGACACCTCCCACCAGCCCAGGGTGCTCCAACCCCATCCAACCTGGCCTGGAACACTCCCAGGGATGGAGCAGCCACAGCTGCTCTGGGCAACCTGTGCCAGAGCCTCAGCACCTCACAGCCAGGAATTCCTTCCCATACTCCATCTGTTCCTGCCCTCTGGCAGTGTGAAACCATTCCCTGTGTCCTGTCCCTCCATCCCTTGTCCCAAGTCCCTCTGCAGCTCTCTTGGAGCTCCTTTAGGCACTGGAAGGGGCTCTAAGGTCTCCTTGGAGCTTCTCTTCTCCAGGTTGATCATCTCAGCTTTCCCAGTCTGGTTCCATCTCTGTGGCTTCCTCTGGACTTGCTCCAGCAGCTCCACATCCCACCTATCCTGGGCCCCCCAGAGCTGGAGCAGCACTGCAGGTGAGGTCTCACCTGAGCAGGGCAGAGGGACAGACTTTCCCCCCTTACCTGCTGCCCATACCACACAGTTGGTTTCTGGGTGCCAGAGCACATGGCTGGGGCATGTTGAACTCCTCATTCATCAACACTCCTAGGTCCTACACCTCATGCTGCTCTCCAGCCATTCTCCACCCTGTTTGTGCTGGGATTGCCCTGACCCAGGGGCAGCAGGGCCTTGCCCTTGTAAAACTTCATGAGGATCACACAGCCCAACATCTCCAGCCTGTCCGGATCCCTCTGGATGTGTCACCTCACATCTGGGAGAGTTTTTGGCTGCCTGTCCATGAGCTGTGTGCCCACTGCAGCCTGAACTTGGAACCAGCTAGTCAACTCCTCTTTTCAACTCCTTCAAGCATCCCTGATGTCACACAGCCTTGTCAGCACCCACTGCAGCTCAGCCACCTCTGCTGCAGCAGCTCCTGCTCCTGGGCACTCCTCTGGCTGCTTGGCCCTGCCCCAGCAGGGAGATCTGGCCAGAAAAATGCTCTTCCACAAGGCAGAAAGTTCTCAACTACAAATGACAACTGGAAGATGCATTTGCAAGTTTAGAGCTGCCACTTACCCTGCCCTTTCCCTCATCCAGTGCAGTCAGGACCTCTCACTGTGTTAATGTTTTCCTTCCAGAATCATTATAATGAACAACCTTTATAAATAATACATTCCCTTCGTTTCCTTTTGTTCTGTGGGGACAATTTGTTCTCCAAACCCATCACATTTGACAGAGAAGAATCATGATTTTAAAAGATAGAGAAATATTTAAGCATGAGATAGAGGATTTTTTCATATAATAATGTATTTTTCTGTATTTAATTTAAATAATTGGTATAATGCAGTTTTGTTACACAATACTCACATTGTACATATTAAAAATTACTGGGCTCAACCTTGTCTCTTTTATGTTCTTTCTGTCAACAACTAGACATATTTTGCCTCTTCTTTCACAGAACCATTGCAAGAAATGTCATTATTCTCTAGTCATAGCCCACAACTTCATTATCCTTGTCAGGTTGCTCCTGGAATATTTCTCTCTAGAATTTTCTTTCCTGTCAGTGGTACTTGGAGGGATAAAGATGAAATACAGACCTTCTTTTTGCCCTTGTATTTTATATCATGAGGTCTCCATTTAGGAATTTAGGGCCTAATTCAAACAGTATGTTTAATTCTAGATACACACATAGTCCCCCTGGCTTGAAAGGTTTAAAATTATGTTAAGTACATATTTACTTAAGTTTATGAATCATTATTTCTGCCCCAGTTACTTGAAAAAAAGACACTGTGCATGTTTACAACTTGTTTGAAACACACTGATCTATATTCAAGATTTTTTTCCTTACAAGAAAATCCAGGATTGCCTATAAATTGCAGCAGCAGGGACTGAGCTGTGTTTGTTGGGGACAGACACATGGGGCTGTAGTCAGTGTAAGTAGGACCAGACATCATTGTCACCATCACCAACAAGGAGAGAGCCAGAAACTGAGCCAAGAAGCATTTACTTGTGCAAACAGCAATAGGCAAAATAGAAAACTATACTAAGATTTTAGGATTCTTTTAGGACTTCTAATCAGGAGAAGAGAGTGTAACCTCTTAGAAATTGTTGGTGAATGAGTTACACAATATCTACTTAAAGCCATTGATTGCTCCTGCCTGACATATCTAAACCATACCTGTGTTCCCACTGGGAATATAACAAAAATGAAGGAGATAAAATTACATCTAAAAGCAAAAAAATTAAAGATGGAACTGATGCCCAGAGCAGTTGTGGCTGCTCCATCCCTGGGAGTGTTCCAGCCCAGGTTGGATGGGGTTGGAGCACCCTGGGCTGGTGGGAGGTGTCCCTGCCCAGGGCAGGGGGTGGAACTGAATGAGCTTTAAGCTCCTTCCAGCCCAAACCATTCTGGGATTCTATGAACAGCAGTAAATACAGATATTCCCATGCTCACTCCACTCTACCAGGCTCAGGTGAACAACTGCAAACCAGGTTTCAAAAAAGTGACTTAATGATCTATTCAGTAATTGGTAACAAATCAATATAGCTCCTAAATAAAGTTATAACCCCTAAATCAAGTTATGGAATGTTTCTGAAGCCATGTGCTATACATAAAGAGCTGAGTGTGTTTGAAGCAGTTTCCCAGAGGAATATCATCTGTCTTGTTGTCTGCAGAGTTAAGGAGTTTGATGACTACAATCAAACTCTATAAATAAAGATTTGTATAGTTTTTAAATTTATACTCTAGAGCTTCTCACATAATACAGCTTTTCTGTCTTCTGTAGCTTCCTACATGCTGCTTTCAGACTCCACACAGATTGTATTCCTACAGCTTCTCTACAATCTGAATCCCATCCAGAGAGAAACAAGAAGGGGAGAATCATGGAATCACACAATGGTTTGGGTTGGAAGGGCCTTAAAGCTCATCCCAACCCACCCCTGCCCAGGGCAGGGACACCTCCCACCAGCCCAGGGTGCTCCAACCCCATCCAACCTGGCCTGGAACACTCCCAGGGATGGAGCAGCCACAGCTGCTCTGGGCAACCTGTGCCAGTGCCTCAACACCCTCACAGCCAGGAATTCCTTCCCAATATCCCATCTGTCCCTGCCCTGTTAGTTTGAAGCCATTCCCTGTGTCCTGTCTCTCCATCCCTTGTCCCAAGTCCCTCTGCAGCTCTCTTGGAGCTCCTTTAGACACTGGAAGGGGCTCTAAGGTCTCCCTGGAGCCTTCTCCTCTCCAGGCTGAATCACTCTGACCATTATCATCATGCTCAGATCCCAGTGCAGCTGCTGGGTAAGGCCTGTGGGCTTGCAGAGAACATTGATTTAGGGCTAAGTTTGAGATGCTGAGAGATGAGAGGAGCACCCACCTCTCCTACAGCCAATCCCAACAGGCACTGCTTGCACTGACAAGTCTCCCCACAGGATACAAGGAGCTGGATCCTGCACCACAAACAAGTCTGTGTTGATTGGAGTGAGTGATAACCTCATCCACAGCACTGGAAGTGATTCCAGTAAAGAGCTTGAGTTAAAATTAAATAAATTACATGGAAAACGTGTTTATTTCCAAAAACACAAGTGTGCTTCCATCTGAAACCCAGTTTGGGAGGTCATCTGTGCTGGCAAACAGGGAGGGAGGTAGGTTTGTTTGTGTGGAAGGACATAAGCTCTGCAGCAGAGCAAACAACCAAAGGGAAACTCCAGAGTGCTCTACTTTCCCTGGCTAAACAGATTAGCAGGACAATCCTGCACTCCATAGCCAGGCAAGGCAGTGTTAGCTCCACAGCATCCACGGGTGGGATGCTCAGCCCTGCTCCCAACAGGCTTTGTCCTGCCCTCCCTGACTTCCAGAGAAACTGGAGCATGAGCTGCTTCAACCACATCCCTCTGTGCTCAGAGGGTGGAGATCCTGCAAGGAGCTCCTCTGGAATGCTTGGAGAGCACAGGAATTACAGCTTCTGCAGCACCCAGGAGGAAGGGTGCCCCAAAGCAAGCAGCAGAAGTAGGCAGCACTCTCCCAAGTGCAGCTGGAAGAGCACAGCTCCCAACTGCTTTGGAGCAAGGAGACAGGGTGCAAAGGACCCTCCTTGCACCTTTTGCAGGTGGATACAGTTCCACAGCAAGCAAGGAGAAATATTCCCCCATCAGCTGAGCACACATCAAAGTCACTCTTAGCCTACTGGTTGTCATGGCTAAGCTAAGACTGATGAGCCTGTAGGTTTTCCCTGCTCCCCAGCTCGGGTGCTGATGGGAGCAGCTCTTTGCTGCAGCCTGGGGTGTTTACAACAACACAAACACCTTTTTCCCTGAGCACAGAAGGAATCAAACAGCAGAGCTGGTTTCTCTGCTGGCAGCTCCTTCCCAGGGTGCTCACAGCCCTGAGTGTCTGGAGCTCCTCTGTGCTGCCTCCCTGACCAACCCTCCCCAAGAGCTGCTCCAACCAGCAATTCCTGAGCAACTCCTCCTCTCACACCACCCTGATCAGCTCTCCCTCCACTATTCAGCAGTGATTGTGTGTTAAACTACCCATTCAGTATATAAATCAGGGGGTTTCCAACCAGACTAAGAGGCAGGAGCCACTAATTGCCTTTTATTCAACTCCCAGAGTCAGAGGTGATTGCAGAAAAAAAAGAGTTAAAATAATTAATCAATAGTGTATCGATACCATTAATTGTAGAGCACTGATTGTGTGGAAATTCCATGTGTGGAAATCAGGACAGAAAGACCCATCCTCAACAAAACTGGAATGGTTACAGCTTCATCTCTTTGTTATTTATTCCTTCTGTGAATAACATGTATTTTGGGAACACCTCCTGAGTTAATATGTTCAAAAATAAAGGAGTTTTCCTCTCAGGTTTCACACAGATTCAACCTACTTCCATAATAACTCTAAGAGCTTTTCTCCTGACTTCATGTTAGATCAAAGCAGAAAGACAGAATGCAAACACAGGGGTTTGTTGCTTTTTTTTTTCCAAGAGCTCTGTGAAAATTGCCAAAGAAATAACACCCAAACGCCAAAGAAATAACACAAACAACATCCCTTTTTCCCCCAAGTTCTGAAATCATTCCATGATTAAAGAAACATGTCAGCATAAAAGCTCAGTATTTTTAGTTTTGCTTTATATTTACAGTGTGTTTCTATTCCGTCCCTACAAACTTCTGCAATGGAAGCTCAAGTAGAGGTCTATTTTTTCTTGCAATGGGGTGTAAACTCCATTCCCACCCCCACAGTGGCTGTTAGGGGGGTGATAAAGCACTAATATATCAATATCACATCATTATTATGTTCCTATAACATACTCTGAACACAAGCTGCTCATACAGGATAACTGAGAGGTAACATTTGCTTTTAGAGTAAGCAACTCCCAAGAAAACAAAGCAGAACATCCTTCCACTGCCTAGAAAGGTCATGTGTGAGAGCACTAACATTGCCAGGAGTAATCCTGGTGCTTGGAAGTAGGAAAATTAGCTTTCTTTGCATATAATTAATAACCTTTTATCTCTTTACATAAAACATGAGACTAAAGATACCACAACAATCTCTTGAAAGCTGTTCTTGAATTCCACAGCAATGTCACTTCTCATTGCTCCACAGCAAATTGGCTTTAGAGAGCTGAGAAATAATCTACAGGTTTTATGTTTCAGGAGAACACAAAACAACTGGTTTGGCTGTTTGATATGAGCTTTTAGTATAATGGTACAGACTTGGTTTAGGAAGTTATATATATATAACATTCAAAACTCTGTAAAAACCCTGCAAAGCATGGAATCACAGAATCCCAGAGTGGTTTGGGCTGAAAGGACTTTATAATTCATCTCCTTCCAACCTCTGCCATGGGCAGGGACACCTTCCACCAGCCCAGGGTGCTCCAAACCCTCTCCAACCCAACCTTGGCATAAAGGTAAAATAAATAAAGGTAGCAAAGAGACAACCAGCAAAACTAGAGCCTGCTTGCACATGCTATCTCACCAACAGGACTCTGACCCAGTTTCTAATTTTTTTCTTTTTGCGTTCTAAGCTTCTAATTTCTTTTCTATTTCAGATAGCCAGAGTGTATTTAAAAAAAAAAAAAAAAAAAAAAAAAAAAAAAAAAACCAAAAAACAGTTACATCTTGTAGATGTTTTCTGCTAGCTGCAAAATCCAAATTATACTTACACCCCCTCCAGCAGCAAATCCCCCCTGCCCATCCCTGGGTTCTCAGCCCTTACTAAGACACAACAACAGAACAGCAGCAGCTAAAACTCTGCACAAGTGAACTTTTCAACCTAAGAGCTTAAAGCTTATATCACATAGAAACTTAAGAAAGAAACTATGATCAAATACCTTCCTAAAAATCACTCTGTGACGTTCTGAAAACTTTCTCACAGATTGAAGTCTTAAATGAAGCTTTTCCCTGTACCATACCCAACCATGCAGGAGTCACTCAGACAATAGCCCAAACTGAGCTGGGAGCAGCAACACACTCCACTGAAGTCTTAAATGAAGCTTTTCCCTGTGCCATACCCAACTAAGCAGGAGTACACTCAGACAATAGCCCAATCTGAGCTGGGAGCAGCAACACACTCCATACTCACACCAGGATTCCTTACCAGCTCCACCTCGAGCTTCCCCCAAAAGATTCTCCCACGAGCAGAGCCTTAAAATAACTTACTCAGGGTGTAAATAACAAGCAACACGTGGAGCTGGTGCCTGCAAGGAGAGACCCCAAGCTGGGAACCCTCTGGGTTTCACCTGGCTGGGACACACCACCATGTGCTCCTGGTTCTGCAGAGGGTCAGAGGGTCATGGGAATTTGCCTGGGGAGTCTCCACCCACAGCTCAACCTGCAGCTGCCCCTGAGTTGCACTGAATGGATCCTCAACACTCTGCTGGAAACATAGGAGACTTATTTTTCCTGTTGAAAGGGGAATCATGCACAGATTCCAGCAAGAAGTTGTAGTATGAACAAACTTCTTATGTTTCCTAGAAGACAACTACAATCTAGAAGAAAAGACAAGTAAAATCTTCATTCTAGACTCAAAGAATCTGCACCAGAAAAGTATCCAACATGGGAAGCAGATCTGATTTAACAAGATCCCATATCTAGCAGCAATGCATGGTTCAGAAAAGATTAGTAAACCACTGTTGTCTAAATGCTAAAAATCCTTCATTTCCAATTGCAAACCAAATATCACAAACAGCTCCAACACAGGCTTCTGAAACAGCCCTTAAAAACAGATGTCAAAATCATGACTGAGAGTTTTTGATCAGTAAATCTTGGTGTTAGGGATGATAATTGAATGGGAAATTCAGTGGTAATCTGGGTTTAGCCAAAAGAGAAAATATTTCAGGTGCTAATGGGACATCATGAGCAAAGTTTCCTGAAAGCAACTTCAAATAACTGTGTTAATTAGAGGATTTATTATCATCATCAATATATTCATTCTATTCAACCCCCTCCAAAAATTCTTCCTATGTCCAACTCTGCTCCACAAATCATTTCTTGCAAAACTGATGATCTTTTGGGGCTCTGAGCAGCCTTGAATTTCTTGCTGCTTCTAAAACACACTGTGATTATTCAGCTCTGATAAATGCAATGAAATAAAAGCCACATGGATGTCCTGAGACCCACTCTGATATTTGTAACTTTAGCCACAAAATAACACAGTTTTAGGGTATGATTCTCATTAACAGGAGATATGGTGAACTCTCAAATGTCACTGAGAGCATGTGCTGGTTTGATTTTGGCTCCCCAGGGAATCCACTAGGCTGAAATAATAGTAAAATATATATAGTCAACCCTACTAAACTAACATGAGCAAAAGTTGCTGTAAGCAAGACAAATATATAAATGTGCAATGAGACACACAGGTCAGTTCTTCTCTTTGGCTCCCCCAGAGAGAAAAGAGCTGTTTGTAAAATCAGAAACAATGGTTATAGTATTTCAATGCCATTCCAGCTCTCTCCATTATTCTGGTATTCCTATATAGGAGCAGATGTTGCATCTGTGGCATTGGAATGTGCTGCCCAAGGAGGTGGTGGATTCACCATCCCTGGAGGTTTTCAAGCTGAGACTGGATGTGGCACTTAGTGCCATGGGCTAGTGACCACAGTAGGGTTGGACTTGATGGTCTTGGAGGTCTTTTCCAACCTGTTTGAGTCTGTGATTCTATGATCTCTCTCCTCTCATCACTTACTTAGTGTTTCATTTACAGCAATTTGCAAATACCTTTTGAATTTTCATTTTTCTTGTGAATTGGCCATTTTATCCCCCCACTCTGGTGGCTGCCCCAGGACTGGATCCCACTGGAGGCTGCAGCCTGGAGCTGTGTTTGCTGTTCAGTCACAGTTGTACCTGCTGTGGGCTAACCCCTCTGCTATCCCTGACTTACAGCCCAGACTAACTGTTTGAACGGGACCTAAGAGGATTCTGCTTTAATGCTCAGGAGGAATAAGGCTCTTTAATGCAGAAAAAGCCTCCAAATGGAGTCTGCATCTAAGTCTTCACTCCTCCACGAGCCCCACATTGCTACCTGCCCACTGCTCCCACCACTCTCCTAACCTGCACCTGCTGCTGGCTGTGGCTGGAGGATGCTGAAGTGAAACACTTGAATGGTATTTACTCTTAGTCAGTAATGTTTTCTCAGCATTAAAATTGGAACTGCTCCCTCCCAACTCCCCAGATTTCCACAATCAGGGCTGGCTCCTAAGGTTTGTGTTTCAGGGGAAAGGTTGGAAGCCTCAGTGTCTGATCACACAAAGAAATCCTCTGTGCTGCAGGTTCACAGAATGCTCCCTGTGATTGAATGCCTAACTATTTGGTAATTGCTCATCTTCAGTCTCACCCCAGCTTGAATGATTTCAGCTGCTAATGTGCCTCATCTCATTCTGAGGCACATCAATCCAGGAGTGGATCGCAGCACCTTGAAATACTAATGCTTGTCACACACTTTAATCTCCTCTAAAAGGTCCTGTTCCTTGTGTGCTTAAATCTCTTAATAGCTTTTCCTTCTCCTTAGGTTTTTACTTTTGTGGCAACTGATTCTGGTTAGGCTGAAGTTTGTTTAATTTTCAGCTCTGTGAAGAGGAGAAGCAATAATCTAAAAGCTGAATTATGACTCTATTAATGGAAAGGTAAAATTGCTTCTTCTAAAAAAATGACTTTTTTTTCTGCCGAGCATGAAACTCTCTCACAAATGGAATAAAATAAACTTTTCAGGATGTAAGAGACACCCAAGGATTTGCACTCACTCATGTGTGAGGATCACTGAGCTCTGCACAGTTGGATATCTCAGTTAAACGTTACCACTGCTGTACAGCACAATGTCTGGGGATGATTTACACTGTGCTGCTGAACACCTCTGACAACAATGACATTATTCTTTTGCTCCAGACTCGGTTTCATTCTATTGTCTATAACTAGGAATAAGGACTTGGTGTTGGTTTATCTCCTTGCACCTTCCCAGCTCTGATGGATGTCCCTCCACACCAACCCCTATACAGGACTGGTGGAGGGAGGTTGGATCCTTACAAATCAAACCACATCACAACTGACTTGTGTCATTTGCCTTCTAATATTCAAGCAAAAATCTAAAGAAAAGGAATTGCTCCACAGAGCAAACCTGTAGGACTTTCCCCCATACCCCTTGGGACACACATTAATACCATCTGGACAATAGCAACATGTCATACAGACACTTTTTTAATCCTTTACTCATTGCTTATTTCAATCCAAGTGAGGACAGAGTGAATTTACTACTCTTATTGCTCAGCCCACAGTTTCAGGCTCGTCAAGGTTCATTCAGTTCTCTCCAGGTTATCCATAAAACCTGTGCCAGTCAGGATTATCTTTGATGTTTGGGCTTTTTTTTCATGCTCATTGCTATCCAACATGCTTAATAATTGTCTCCAATCTTAAAAACCAGCTATATCTCAGCCTCCTTTTTGTGTAAATGACTGATTGTTGATGTCTTCAAGTGTTCTCACACTGCAGATCCTCCTCACACAGTGTTCCAGCAGTGACAGTACCAGGGATGGGACAGGGTTACAACACTGTCTTGTTTGAGTCTGTCAAAATACTCATTGAAACTAACCTATCTGATACATTATCATATTGATGGGGAATCTGTCTGTTCAGCACTTGAGCACAGAACTGAGAAGTACAGTCAAATTCTCCCTGGATGTCAATCAGCTTAGGAATGAATGGAACCACAGCATTAAAGAGCAGTGGTACAGGAGCAGACAGGCATTCCCACCTTGCTATCCAGGAAATCCTGCCTGTTTTCCCTTCAATATCCAAGACAGTGCTGTCCCTGTGCCTCTCCACAGTCCTTCCTATTTTCTTTCCAAGCTCTGTGGCAAAGGAGGTTAAAATCTATGCATGGGCTGTTTGAGAAATATCACTTAGGCACTCTGGGAATCTCCCTCTAGTCATCAAAGATGGTATTTAGTTTCTCTGTTAAAATATTTACCCCAAAAAAGGGTCATCTGCCACAGTGCTGGCAGAGTTCAGGCTTTACCCCTACTTTGTGACAAATTCCAAGCAATTTATTGGTTGGGACAGTGGGGCTTTTTTATAGGATCCCAGAATGGTTATGGGTTGAAGAAACCTTAAAGCTCATCTTGTTCCACCCCCTGCCCTGGGCAGGGACACCTCCCACCAGCCCAGGCTGCTCCAACCCCATCCAACCTGGTCTGGAACACTCCCAGGGATGGAGCAGCCACAGCTGCTCTGGGCAACCTGTGCCAGAGCCTCAGCACCTCACAGACAAGAATTCCTTCCCAACATCCAGTCTGAATCTCCCCTTTTAGTCTGGATCAGTTCCTCCTTGTCCTACTATATACAACTCCTGTAACTAAGGAAGACCTCCCCAAACATCAAAGTGCACCCAACAGTCACCTTGATGCCACCTGAACTTCTCCATTCTTCCTCCAAACCCCAAAATATTCAGTTCTGGAGCTAAACCTCCATTTTCTCTCAATCTTTTTCCTATTTCATAGGAGTAGAGGGAAGTTCAGCGTATCCCAAAGGTACATTCCAACACCCTGAGAAGCCTAGTGCTTCTCTTCTTCTCTCTCTCACTGTTTAAGGATCAGAGAGGGGCAGGGACAATTCCAGAGCCTCAGGAAGTAGCTGCCAATGCCCAGCCCCTGGCAGGGGATGAAACATGCTGCTTACTCCCCACTGTGTGTGAGATTTCAGCAGAGACACACACTGGGGACCAAAGGAGTGTCGAGTGTGACACTGGGCAGGGCTGGCTGCCAGGACTTGAACCTGTGGTTCCAGAGAGTCTACACGTTAGTCTAGGAAATCCAATCTGCTGCTTTGAGGATGAAACCATCCCCAATTTAAAATCTGCAGCCTTATTCCTCTGGAATGTGCCTTTGGATGAATGGGATAGCCAACCATGCTGGATAAGCACATTAACTGGATGCTTTTACTAAAATGATCAGAAGTAAAATAACTCTGTTGACATTTAAATCACCATAATGTGTCTGCAAGGAGATAACAGGGACATGTATGAATTTGAGTTGTAGCCATAGATGATATCCACTCACATTCCAGAGGATGTGAATTTCACTGCCCTCCTACCCCTGAGGTCAGAGAGCAGTGAAATGAAGGAGTTAAACCAAGTCAAATGAAGGAGTTGAAGAAGAGGTTTGTCATGTGTGCACATGGTCATAGGGTCAAGGTAAACTGAATATGATTCCACATATTCCTGCATAATTCATGAGGAATATTGCACCCACTAGGAACAGAATTGCTGAGCAGAAAATGAACAAACTCAAACATTTTTATATCAAATTGCCAAGTGTTGATTTTTATGGAGATTGCAATGATGAATTGTCAATAAAAAGATCTTATTCATTTTCCCAACTAGTAAATTACTGGTGTTTAACAGCTGCAGGAACTATAATTGGGTCACCACAGCTTTAATCTCCACTTTCACACTTGAATCTAAACAACAGAAAATAAAATCAGAAATGAAGGAGCAAAACACACCTCAAATTTCTGCAGCAGTAACACTGTTCTAACACTCCAGAGGTAATTATTATCCTTAATCACACCAGATATGATTGAGGCTTTTAACAAAAGGAATGCTGCCTTGGAACCCTCTGCTACAGCTCAGAGTTTGACTGCTCAGAGAAATTGTCAGCCAAGGAATAAATGTGCTTTATTACTGATGGGGATGTGATGGGTTGTGCAAACTCTGCCCAGAAGGGTTGGGAAAGCTTAAATTCCTTTACTGCTAGAAGGAAGAAGTTACACAACAGGCTAGAAGGAAGAGCTTCTAGCCATGACCTCAAACACAAGGTTTGACAGAAGAGGGTTTGGATCAGGATGTATTTGTGGGTAGGGATGGATGTCCTAAATATTGGGCATTGTTTCGAGACATTATTGGCTTGACAATGGCTCTTTGCACACAGAGTGTTGTTGGATGCTGCAGCCAACAATCAGAGCATTAATTTAAAGTTTTGTTGTTGAAATGAGTCAAATCAGGCACAGTATATCAGGTTGGATAATCCCATTTTTTCATACACTCTCAAGTCTAACATTTCCTGTTGAATAACTGCTGAATCATAGAATTTAGGGGTTGGAATGGAGTTCAGAGATCACCCAGCCCCAACCCCTGCCCTGGGCAGGGACACCTCCCACCAGAGCAGGTTGCTCAAGGCTCAGCCAACCTGGCTGTGAACACTGCCAGGGTTGGGGCAGCCACAGCCTCCCTGGGCAACCTGGGACAGTGTCTCACCACCAGAACAGGGAAAACT
>NW_008683819.1:4243-10446 GCF_000695815.1 Acanthisitta chloris | reverse complement strand
GCCCATTGCCCCTTGTCCTGTCCCTGCAGCTCCTAACACAGATCCCTCTGCAGCTTCCCTGGAGCCCCTTCAGCTCCTGAAGGTGCTCTGAGGTCTCCACACAACCTTCTCTTCTCCAGGCTCAACAGCCCCAACTCCCTCAGCCTGTCCTCACAGGGAGATGCTCCAACCCTCTGATCAGCTTTGTGGCCTCCTCAGTGGGATGCTCTGTGGATTACTTTATATTTTGAATTTCTAATGGCAATACCAAACCAGGGATTATAATCCTGCTAATGACTTTACCACATACTCTTTTAGTCTCAAGCTGCACCAGGGGAGGTTTAGGTTGGATGTTAGGAGGAATATCTTCAGAGAAAGGGTGGTTAGGCCCTGGAATGTGCTGCTCAGGGAGGTGGTGGAGTCACCATCCCTGGAGGTGTTAAAGGAGTGACTGGACGTGGCTCTTAGTGCCATGGTCTAGTGTTATGTCATAGGTTGGACTTGATGATCTCAGAGGTCTTTTCCAACCTGATTGACTCTGTGATTCTGTGGTTCTGTGAAACTGTTTAAAACCTTAGAGCTAAAAGTCTGAACACAAACATTAGTCTGACTGGATACTTCCACTTGAATATTTAAAGACACATTTTTTTTTTAGGAGAAAGATATTAGCGACTAATAAAGACTCAGAAAATTAACCTTGCAAAGAAAATGCTGATGAATATTATGCCCATTAGGCTAAAGCTGTGCCAAGACCAACAGCAGAGAGTGCTCTCAGGGGAGCAATCAGCTGCAAGGGCTGGAACTGTACAAGCTGCCCTGTCACTGTGGTGGTGTTCAGGTGTGGAGAACACACAGGAACCACAGAGGGATTTATGGAGGCTGAAGGAATGTTCTGCTGTGCTGTGATTTATTACTCTACAGTGCTTTCCACTTGCTTGAAATATTCCTGATCAGTGCTGCTCACTGGGAGGAAATATGAAGCCTTGGCTTCTAACCCCTCGTCCCTGTATTTGTGTGTTTTAAGCAATTATTCCTAAATAACACAGGAGATACTATGGAAAATACCTTTATGTTTCTCTCTGTAATATACTGAAATACAGAAAGGCTTTTTTGAAATCATAAAGGAAGTCTGTGACAAACTGGGAAGAGAATAGGTATTTCCTGAATCTATCTAGTAACAACAGGATCCAGAATTTGTCCCAAATTCACCTTAAAAAGCAGTGAGAGGAGAGGAAAACAGTTTGATACAGGATCAAAGAATCTTGGAATGGTTTGGGTTGAAGGGACCTTAATGCTCAATTCCATCCTCTGCCATGGGCAGGAACACCTTCCACCAGCCCAGGTTGCTCCAAGCCTCATCCAACCTGGCCTGGAACACTCCCAGGGATGGGACAAATATCAGATGGATCAATATCAGAAAGGATGAATCGTGAGAAAAAGTGATGATAAGAATGTGAGGACAGAATAAACCCAAGAAGATAGGGCAGGACCTGCAGAAATAGAGGCAAAGCTGTAGAAGAAGTGAAAGAGAAGGACCAAGAGCTTCCATAAAGGGTTGGTGAAGGGAAGAATTCTTCCAGGATGCAATGATCATCACACTGGTAAGGAAAGGCAATACTGACAGAGCTGATTGAATTCACATTCCACCTCTGTCTATCCATCCACAGGCAATATATACTGCACACACACCAAGTATAACAGCCCAGGTGACAAATGTGCTGCTCACCAAGGGAATGGGGTAAATCCCCTTTAAACAGAACACTAATTGCTACATCAACACCAACAAAACCCACTGATGGTTGTGCCTGACAGCTAACCAAGCAGTGAGGATGAATCCTCAGCAATTCTCCCACTCTCACAGCTCTCTCAGGCTCCACCACAAATTGTGTGACTACAAAAAAATGGTCTCAGTTTTCTGTCAAAGGCCAAGGGAATGGGGTAAATCCCCTTTAAACAGAACACTAATTGCTACATCAACACCAACAAAACCCACTGATGGTTGTGCCTGACAGCTAACCAAGCAGTGAGGATGAATCCTCAGCAATTCTCCCACTCTCACAGCTCTCTCAGGCTCCACCACAAATTGTGTGACTACAAAAAAATGGTCTCAGTTTTCTGTCAAAGGGGTTGGGTTTGTTTTTTCAGCAGTTACACCAGCAATCCCCAAGTTTGTACACAAAGAATTCAGCTCAAGTCAAGATAGATTTCAACTTTGACACAAAAAGCAGGGAAACAGATTAGCTGGCAGCTCTTAAAGCAGTTGGCAGGGAATAACTATAAATTCACTTCTCCCACTGGCTTAAAGAGAAATTTGCTTTACTGATTACTGGAAAGAGCCTCACACAGGAGGTTGGTGCAGTCAGAACATGCTCTGGTGCAGCAGTGCTTCAGCTCAGAGTTTCAGCAATACTTGTAGTGAGATTTAAGCATGGGAACACGACTTTATTTTCTAATTATTCCTTTGAACCTAGCACTGATTTGTTCCAAGAGAAATCAACTGAGTTCCCCACATTTATGGGGTCTCACCTTTCTCTTCCCTACTCAGACATTCCCCACCAAAGACAAGGAAGGCACTGTACACAGATCCACAGGTGTGATTGGAAGTTTCTCACTGCAAGACACAATGGAGTGGAACTTTAACTGGAACTTTAAATTTAACATTTCATTTACAGCTTGTGAGTGAACACAACACCAGGACCACCAAGGAAATAAACATGACCAGAGAGAGACACTCCCAAGTCCTAATCTCCCTGATGCTGCCAAGGGCACAGAGGGAACACCAGGTCAGGGCATTAAGTCCTGAGTGCCAGTAATAGCTGCTCTTCCTTTGAGATGTCACTTTGCATTTGTCTAGAGAAGCCAAGAGAGGAGGTAAATACTGTGTGATGGAGGTGAGGGGCAGAGTGTGCCATTTGTAATCAGTAAATTGGTTTACAGCAGCAAACTTTCTGTTCAATTGGCTTTGAGCATTGCAGCAACACACAACGCAGAGAATTTTAGCACAGAATTATTCTAGTCACAAAGAACTTTCCTCTTGCAGGAATGTCTGTCTGGGTTTCCCCTGAATTCAGGTGTGTAGGTGATCCATTCTCTGGGCTTAGCTCAGCAATAAAGTGATAGAAAACACTACAGTGCTGTTCAACAGGGAAGGGAAGAGCCAAACTAACCCATTCTGTCCTGTTCAGATCACCAGACCAAGCAGCACACAAACCCTTCCCTGATTTTCCCAAGAAGACAAGGGAAGTGCTTATGCCTCTTTTCCCTATGAACATTCAATATGATTCTATGATTTAAACCTCTCTGAAGCTCCTTTAAATCACAAAATTACTGGAAGGCTTCAAAATAAACCTTAATAAAGTCTTTTTTTGGGGGTGTATGTTTGGGTTTGGGTATTTTTAATCATCATTGTTGTGCAATGTGGTGAAATGTCAGAATTCCCAGCATTTCTTTCCAAGTATTTTCTGCACAGGAATGTCCATGAGGGGTGAAAGAATGGAAAGAACTGTAGGATCTCTGGTCAGTGTCCACTGCAAAGGCCTCAGCAGTGAACAATTTGACTAGAACCAGATGGCTGCAGGCTGCCAAACAATTCCATCTTCAGCATGAACAATGTTTAGTGACTCTTGTTTTCCTCAGCAGCACTACAGACTGCTCTGTGCCCCCTAAATCTGCCAAGTGTCTCAATCCAGGCTGTGCAGTGACCTCTAGACTCCTCCAAGGAACCTTACATCGTTACCTTCTGCCCTCCACACCTCATCCCCACACCTCACCCTTCACTGTTTCAAGCCTTTTCCCCCCTGGATTACAAACCTTAGAATGGGTACAATTTTACTAGCTTAATTAAGTCATCATCTTAGTCTACTTGTATGGAAACACAGCAATGGAAGGGCCCAGAAAAGATCTGTACAGCTTTATACCACAGAATGTTAACTCAGACCACAACCTGGGAATTTCTGACAGAGACTGAATAAATTAATGAATGTATGGATTTAATGACTAACCCTGTGGAACACGAATGGTCTGTGGTGTCCAATGAGCACAGCCAGACCTGCAGACAAGTCACTGCCCCAGTGTCCCATGGCTGGTCCCTCTGTGAGGCACTACCAACACTCCTGCAGTGTTTCACCATCAGCAGCAGCTCTGGCCCAGAACTGACAGAGCCTCCTGATTCCTCACTCCTCTGCTATCTGCTCCTCCCTCCCACACTCCAAGCCATGCAAGAACATCAGCCCCAAAAACACACAGTGCTCAGCTTGGGTTTGGGGCATGGTCAGTTGGCTCTGCACTGTGGTTGTCACTCCTGCCTTCTTGTGTGCCTGAGAGCTCCAGACTCTCCACTGGACCCAAATCCAGAGTCACAGAATCAATCAGGTTGGAAAAGACCTCTGAGATCATCAAGTCCAACCTATGACCTAACACCACCACTTCAACTAGCCCATGGCACTAAGTGCCACGTACAGTCATCCCCTGAACACCTCCAGGGATGGTGACTCCACCACCTCCCTGGGCAGCACATTCCAGGGTCTAATCACTCTTTTCTGTGAAGAACTTTTTTCCAGTGTCCAACCAGAACTTCCCCTGGCATAGGGAAGGCAAAGTTCTTCCACAACCTCCTCTCCAGCCCCATTCCTCCCCACTGCCTCTTCTACAAGCCCCACAGCTCCTTGAGTACTTTCAGATCCATGTCCTCACCTCTGGCTCTCAGCTCTCCAATCCCTCTCCCACTTCCCCACTCTCCATTCCCCACATATGTCAAACTCCTTCCATGTTTCCAAACTCTGCATTGGCTAGAACTTGCCTGTCAGTTTGGTCACTTTTGGAGTAAAATCAAATTCATGTTCATAATGATGTTCAGGCACTGGAATATTGCCCAGGGAGGTGGTGGAGTCACCATCCCTGGAGGTGGTTAAGAGGTGTCTGGATCTGGCACTGAGTGATATGGTTTAAGGTTTAGAAATTACAGTGGTAGATGGTTGATGATCTTAAAGGTCTCTTCCAACCTTGATAATTCTATGATCCTGTAACTCTTTTCAAGGTCACATCAGTGTGTCCCATCCTGTCTGGTAAAACTGTGGATCACAGAACACATCAGTGTGTCCCATCCTGTCTGGTAGAACTGTGGATCATAGAAGACAAATCCTGCATGAGAACTCTGATTATCCAACATCACTTCCATGTTGTAGAAGGTAGAACCACCTACAGCTTTCTCTGGAAGCTGTAAATCACTCCAATAGCTAGTTGAGAGGGACTGAATGATTTTCCTGCTTGCCAACATGTCTCCCAGACAAAATACTGGGGAGAAAAGGTGATTAGCATTCTGCTTAATAGAGCCCAAAGCTATTAATAATAAATCCATTCGAACTTTTAATTAAACCCCCAAAACTAGGCAGACAAAAATCCACCCCACAGAATCAAATAAATTCATAGTACCAGGAATAATTAGCAATGCATCCTGTAGGATTAAAAATCATTAAAATAATTACATTTGGAAGGATTTTTAAATAGGTAATAGACTGCTTCAAACACACTAATAAAATGATATTCAGAACCTGTAGGCTACTGTCCTGGCAGGAGAGACTCTGAGCAGAGTCTCAAATAATGAATTTACAAGTAATTAAGAAGTATCAGGCAGTGGATAATTATTTTTAATGATCCTTCTGGAAGATAACAAAGATTTGGGGCCTTGTTAGCAGAATTTGGTGGCAGTCACACTCAGAGTGTTGCTTACAGCACCCAAGAAGCAAACAGGTTTCTAAGAGTTCCAAGATTACAGTGGCATAAGGAGGATGTGTAAGTGTGGAGCCCAAAACTCCTATTTAGGCACCAAAATAAATCTCAAGTCGTCAGGGGTGGTAAGAACTGGTTTTAATAGCAAAACCAGCCAAAATTCACAATATGTTGTATAAAGGGTCAATGGACTTGGGCAAAACTTGACCAGAGGAGGAATCCAAGGAAAATGACTGCAGGAGAAAGTGGCATAAGGAGGATGTGTAAGTGTGGAGCCCAAAACTCCTATTTAGGCACCAAAATAAATCTCAAGTCGTCAGGGGTGGTAAGAACTGGTTTTAATAGCAAAACCAGCCAAAATTCACAATATGTTGTATAAAGGGTCAATGGACTTGGGCAAAACTTGACCAGAGGAGGAATCCAAGGAAAATGACTGCAGGAGAAATTCATGAATCATAGAAGCAACCAGGTTGGAAAAGACCTCCACCCGAGTCCAA
>NW_008683819.1:0-3911 GCF_000695815.1 Acanthisitta chloris | reverse complement strand
GAGAAGGTCTCCCCTGAGCCTCCTCTTCTCCAGGCTCAACACCCCCAGCTCCCTCAGCCTCTCCTCATGCCACTTGTGCTCCAGTCCCTTCACCAGCCTCATTGCTCTTCTCTGCTTGGCAGTTTAGGTGATTTGACTTGTTTTCTGCTTACCGAATTTTTGCAGAGGATATGCAAAAGCATGCAGAGAGGGAAGGGGAATTATCCAGTTTGCATGAGGCCTGACAAGTTTAGGCACAAAGCAGCTCTACCATCCATAACTGGCTCTTGGCCAAGAGTTGAGCTGAGAAAGATTTATGTAAACTCCTGTTTCTCAAGACACATATCTCAACTCTGCTCCACCCAGCCTGGATCTGCCAAACTGTTTTGTTCGTAAACAACCCCATGGAGAGATGTATGGAGAGAGGAAAGCTCCATGCTGAAAGTCTCCCAGGAGGAAACATCTTCCCAGAAAAATGATAGGATTCAGAAGAGTGTAAGAAGCTTATCAAACTTAAACTTTGGTTCAGATGAGAACCAATGAGATGTGGTGGCTGCCCCAACTCTGGTGGTGATCAGGGCCAGATGAGATGAGCCTTGAGCAACCTGATCTAGTGAGATGTCCCTGTCCAGGGCAGGGGTTGGGGCTGGGTGATCTGTAAGGTCCAACTCTCAAATTCTATGATTCTATGAGAATATGAAGAACAGAGCAGCAACATGGACAAACTGAGGACCTGTGGTGTAACCTTAGATGAAATTATCCCACTCACAAAACAACCTCTTGGTACAGCATGAAATCTCCAAGACTGAAAGCCCTTAATGATTCCATGATTCTAAGATATCCATGGGAACCCAGAGGGAGGGAATAAAGAAAAGGCAGCAGCTACAGTGCAGTGTTTTCTGTGTTTTTACATCCATACTGAGGACATCACGCACAGAGTTCTGGATTTGCCTGCATTGCCATATGACAGACTAATCCCAGGCACTGTACCTCGTTTGTCCACACCTCTTAATGCTCCTTTGGATCTGCTCTTGAAGTCACCCAACTGGGTTTCCCCAACACAAAACTCTTTGCACTGCTTGGGTTTGGGGCCAGGGGCTGCTGCCACACTTTCTCTAAGTGTTTTACACCCAATCAGTTCCCTCTCAAGTCACGTTTGTCATTTCAGATTTCTCTAAAAAGCTGCACAGGAAACAGGACCAGGAGAACAATTAGAATGCTGTTTTGCCTGGCAGCTGCACACAGAGGTGTGAGCTCTGAGATACTTTATGAGAGCTGCACTGCTGAGTGTGCTTAGGCATTCTCACATGTTTACCAAAATATCTACTTTCTCATCCAGTTATGTGTACCCAGAACATTGGATGAGAGTGTCAGAGGGTATGGACTAACATGTCAGAAATGCACAGCCAGAACTCTTCTCAACCAGATGAATTTAGGTAACCAAACACCTGAAGGACATAAGGAGGTGGTTCCTACTCACCTGTTTCAGACAGCAGCAGAGAACAGGGAGCAGTGTGATAAATGAGCACTTGCCTCTTCCTGTTCCTGAAGACATTTGTCTCGAAGCAGTGAGCAGACTTGGAAACTGATACCATCTTTGCTCGTTATCATAGAATCCCTGAATGGTTTGGACTGGAAGGGACCCTAAAGATCATCCAGTTCCACTCCTGGGACACCTCCCACCAGCCCAGGGTGCTCCAAGCCCATCCAACATGGGCTGGAACACTCCCAGGGATGGAGCAGCCACAGCTGCTCTGGGCAACCTGTGCCAGTGTCTCAGCACCTCACAGCCACAAATTTCTCCCTAATAACTAATCTATATTCAAATCAACAACTGTGCCACGAATTAAAACTTTCCACACCATCCTGCTGGTGTTTCCTGGATATCCATCCAATACCAAGCTCACAGTCTGCACATCTGTATAAAATCCACAAGTCCACACAAGGAGACTGAAAATAAACACACAGTGCTAATAAATAGACTGCAAAATGCACTCATTAAAGGCAAATGTAATGAACTGTTACGTCTAGACTATTCCACACAGACTGGCAATAGGCTGGAATTTTAGCTCTTTTATTATGTGTGTTGGAATAAAAAGTAACCAACATGAAAATGAACACTAAGGAGGAAAAAAAAAAAAAAGCCTGAGAAGATGTTGCAGTTTTAAGGAAGAATGATAAAAATGTTTTGAAGAGAAGAGGCAAAATGACAGATCAGGATGGGAAAACTTCAGCTTAAAAATCTGCAGAAAGTCAGAGAAAATGACTGAAATGATTTTGCACTAGAAAAAAAATGAAGTAAATAAAAACTATTTGGCAAGGTAAAGGTGAATTAAGAGTTGGCAGTAAAAACAAAAGCTGAAGTGATACACACTTGCATATGCTGAGACTCCAACTGAGGCTTTTCATTAGCACAAAGGCTTAAATTAATGACAGGAGATCCATGGGAGAACAATAAAATTTGTAAGTGAACAGAGACAAATGAAAAAATCATTAGTACTTTGAGAAAAACTCAGCTAGAGACAACATAGTGTAACACAACTCTGAAAAACTGGGGGGAAATGAGTCCTGCCAACACATGTTTAAATGGTATAAAAGTGCTGGAACTGCTCTGTTCAACCCCATGGAGTTTTGTCCTTGGCTTTATGGGGCAATGAGTTGACTTAGAAGGAGGAAGGGAGAAATTGAAGGTGCAATCAGAAAGTAACTGCAAGTTAGACTTGTTAAATTTGCTGAAAGTTGAGTACTGTGAACTGGGAAAGTCACGTAAAAGAAATGATGGAGGGTTCAGCACATGTGGTACTTCAAAGGCCTGAAAACCAGCCTGGAGAACACATGGCAGGTAGAGTTCTGCCCTGTCAGCTGAGTTGTGATCTCAGAAAATCTCTGTGGCTTGAAAATTCACCAATTCTGCTGCAATCATATAAAGGTTCAACAGAGAACAGAATCAATTCAATAGGGCTGTCCAGAGACAAAGAAAGTTGGGAACCAGCAGCACTAATTCTAATAACAGTCATGGTCCCATAATAGGGTCAGTGCTTGTGTCTGATACTGCTCTACCTCTGAGCCACCATCAGATTCTCTTTCCATATCCTCCTGCTTAACCTGGATGGACATTGAGTTGGTATTAGACAGCAACACATGGTACAACCTGAAGGAAACTCTGAAATGCTTGTTAGTTCTCCATGAGATCTCAGCCTTTCAGTGGGACATGTCTACACATCACAACAAAGAAGCACTGAGGTTGGAAAAGATCTCCAAGATCATCGAGTCCAACCTGTGACCCATCACTACCTTGTCAACTAGACCAGAGCACTGAGTGCCATGTCCAGTTCTGTCCTGGACAATGCACAGTGCATCCCCAGCTAGGGAATGGTGACCAAACTGCTGTCACAGCTTCGGTTTGGACCCCTAAAGCAACACAACTGTCTCCTCGAGGGATGTGCTCAAGCCAACATGCTCTACAAGAAGCTCTGTAGCTACCTTGCTTCCAGCACTGGAGCTGACTCAAGTGGGACTCAAGTCCTCATCATGCTTTGCTCTTCAGAACACATGTGCTCTAATTACTCTTTTTCAACAGAGCAACAAATTTAGCATCTGAGATATCTGTGATGATGTGGAATCATTGTGATTTCACCCTAAAATTAGCAACAACCCCCCTGATAAAACAGCAGCACACAGGCCTTGTGCAAATGACTGACAAGTGTCCCTCCTTCCACCCAAAGAGGATGTGTCAGGGGGAGCAGAAGAAAGTGTTGAAGAGGTGTTTGGATCTGGTGCTGGAGGATATGGTTTAGGGTTTAGGGGTTCCAGCAGTGACAGGTTAATGGTTGGACTCGACGATCTTGATGAGAAGCTCCCCATGAGCTGCAGTGTGAGCTCAGCCCAGAGACCAATGGAATCCTGGCTTGCATCCCCAGCAGTTGGGGCAG
>NW_008683818.1:6479-6810 GCF_000695815.1 Acanthisitta chloris | reverse complement strand
CTCCAACCTTGATGGTTCTACGATTCTTTTGGTTTTCCCCTCAGATGCTGGGCTTGATGTGATGGCAATTTCCATGAGTAACTTGTCCTAACTCAAAATGCAGATGTGTGGCTGCATCCATATGCTGCTTTCCTCCTCCTGCTTCGTGGTTTAACCCCAGCCAGCAGCCAAGAACCAGCAGCCACTCACACTCCCTCCCTCCCCTCTTCCCCCCAGCCCGGAGGAATGGGGAGGCGAAAAAATAAAGTAAAATATGTAGGCTGAGATAAGAACAGTTTAATAATAATAAAGAGCAGAATGAGCTAATATGCTAACAGATACTACACTACGA
>NW_008683818.1:4898-6412 GCF_000695815.1 Acanthisitta chloris | reverse complement strand
TGCTGATATCCTGGGCATGATGTGCCATGGTGGGGAATATCCCTTTGGCTACCTCAGCTCACCTGTCCCACCTATGCTCCCTCCCAGTTTCTTGTGTACCTTCTCACTGGCAGAGCAGGAGACACAAGAAAGAAAATGTCCTTGGTTTAGGATAAACACAACTTAGCAGAAACCAAAACATCATTGTGCTATCAACAGTATTATCACTCTGAATCCAAACCCTGCACTACACTAGCTACTGAGAAAATTAACTCCATCCCAGCTAAAAGCAGCACACAAGCTGATGTGGAAGCTGCAGGGAAAAGACAAATGCTATTTGCCAGTTAGGTCTACTAATTACAGGACATGTTTTGGGGAAGGAAAAAAAATGTTTTCACTTGCAGTCTTTCCAATCTGTTTTGAATTAGGAGACACTCAGGATTAGAAAGAGTTTTCTCATTAGAACAAATGTCACAGATTTAAAAATCTCTTCATTTAAATTCCTCCTAATGTTCTTTGGCTTGAATGAATGAGCTCTTAATGTCCATTTTTATTAAAGCATTGCAGGGAGATTTCAGCTGAGCACCTAACACAGCAGGTCCTGGGGAAGTGGATGTGGTGCAGCTAAGAAGGGGAACTCCAGGGTGGAACAGCAGCAGAAACTGTTCTTTTGGGGTTTTTTTAAGGAACAGTGCTAAAGGACACATGAATTATGTCTAGAGAAATGATCCCACACTTGCAGCAGGCAGAAATACCACATGGTTTGGGAGACAGTGGCTGGGTTTGCAAAGGGATTGATGTGTGTTTCTCAAGCCACTTGGAATTTTTCTCTTCTTGCTGCTGTTTGCAAGTCATCAGTCAGGATGCAGGATGCAGGTGCAGACCACAGGGTCAGCACCATCTCTGCTGTCAGATCCCCCCTCTCTCCCACCAACTGCCCCCACATTTCTCATTGCTAGTCAGGGGAATGTTTGGCCCTCGCCCAACTCTCCAGCAGCTCCCACAGTGCTGGATCCAGTGCACACCCACAGGAACTGCCAGTGAGGAGGATCCTTAAAACCCAAGATGACTTGGACAAGAGTTGATGGGCAATGTCTGAGGGTACAGACCCTGCCCAGCCTTTGCTTTCAACAAAGCCAAGTGTAGGTCCTACCCCTGTGTCAGGGCAATCCCAGACACAATTGAGAGCAGCTCTGGGATAAGGACTTGGAGGTGGGAAGGGTTTGCTGTGAAATCTGTGAAATGGAATCACAGTGCTTATGGAAAAATATTTCCCTTTCCTTGGAGTAAAACTCTAAGTGACAATCTCTTGTTTCTCAGGAAATGTTGTAGCTTTCATTCTTATTAAAAACATGAGAAAGACTCGGGGGTGATTGTTGGTGACAAACTCCCCATGAGCTGCAGTGTGAGCTCACAGCCCAGAAACCAGCTGTGTCCTGTGCTGCATCCACAGGAGTGTGGCAGCAGGTGAGGGAGGGGATTCTCTCCCTCTACTCTGGTGAGACCCCACTAGGAGTACTGCACACAGTTCTGGT
>NW_008683818.1:0-4622 GCF_000695815.1 Acanthisitta chloris | reverse complement strand
GTTTTTCCCTGTGAGGGTGGTGAGGCACTGGCCCAGGTTGCCCAGGGAGGCTGTGGCTGCCCCAACCCTGGCAATGTTCACAGCCAGGTTGGCTAAAGCCTTGAGCAACCTGCTCTGGTGGGAGGTGTCCCTGCCCAGGGCAGGAGCTGGGGCTGGATGGTCTCTAATGTCCATTCCAATCCCTTAACATACTATGAATCTATTAAAGTGCTACGAAATAAAAGCATTGTTTAAGCACATTCCTTTCCTGGAGCACAGCAGAGGGAAGCATGCTGACAGGGAATTGGATTACCCAGCTCCTCAGGGTTCTTCTTTTCCAGCTACTGCCTGGACAGTGCCCTCACTTCTCCCTTTTCCCCCGAGCAACCTGGGGCAGTGCAGAGGGAAGAAACTGTGTCCTGCCTCTGCCTCACCACAGAGCTGCCATTCCAGGTGGATCCAAGGACAGGAGAAGGACCTGAATGGCAAGAGCCATCAGGCAGTGGAAGCATATGTGGCCAGTGTTTCCTCACAGTCAGCTTACATATCAAAAGAAACAAATCATAGGGTCAGATCTCACCCATGAAAATCTGCTTGGGAAAGTCAGAAACTTTGCCTGGGTTCACACTAGTGTCTGGCTCACTCTCTCCCTCCCTGAGTGATGAATAAATCTGGAGACAGTTAATAATGAAAGACTATTAAGATAAGATTTAGTCTTTATTGTTCTCGTGCTTCCTTCATTTGTCAGGCACTCGAACCAAACAGAGGAAATGTCGAGCTGGGAAATACTGCTGATACCCAGACAGATTTACTGGGGCCTGTGCCCCGGCACCATCCAAGGGAGGAGGTGCTACCTGGGCAGGTGTTGCCCTGTGTGATTAGCATCTGTTCTCCACAATCATTTGAAGCAGTCACCTTCACCTGGTAGCTCATAAACAGTGTTGTTGCTGGAGGTGGGTAGCGTTTTTGGGCCAAAAACCTCCTTGACAGACAATGTGTAGTTTTCAGGAAGAAAATCATAGAATATTAGGCTGGTTTGGGTTGAAATGGACCTTAAATATCTCGTTCTAACCCCCTGCCATGGGCAGGGGCACCTTCCACCAGACCAAGCTGCTCCAAGCCCCATCCAGCCTGGCCTGGAACAATTACAGGGATGGAGCATCCACAGCTTCTCTGGGCAACCTGTGCCAGTGCTGTTTAACCACCACAGTTCAGACAAATAGGTTAATTTTGAATGATCCTCAGAAGTAATATTCTTTATTTTCTTCCCCCTTCCCATCATGTTAATTGTTTTCCTTTCTTTTTACAGAGTCCTGTCTGTGCTCCCTCCCTCCCATTCACAGCCTATGAGTTGCTGTGTGTCCTGGTGAAGTGGAGGGAGTGCTTGGGAGCAAATCTTTCATTTCCTCATTTTAACAGCACTAAGAAAACATAAGAAAACAAGAACAGGTTTTGTTTTCAACCCAACTTCAGCTGCATGTAGTGTGCAGTTCCTGCAAGAAAAGGCACCTCCATATACACAGGGCAGTGGGCACAGCCTGACAGAGCTCAAGGAGTGTTTGGCCAATCCTCTCAGGCACAGGGTGGATTGTTGGGTTATCCTGTGAAGGGCAGGAGCTGGACTGATGATCTTTGTAGATCCCTTCCAGCTCAGGAGATTCTGTTCCATGATTCTGTGGTTGTTGGGCAGGTGTTCTGTGCTCAGGGCAGCGCAGCGTGCAGGGGACTGACATGGAATGTGCAGCCCTTCCTGTGGTAACAGTCATAGGGATAAAGTAGGGCCATGTTGGAGGCATCTGCTTTTATGAGCTCATGTTCACTGAGTTGTTCTCCTTTAACATGAAGTGCTGACACCCAGCTCCTCCCCCCCACCCTTCAACACCCTTTTATTGCTTTTACACTGACTTTGCCATGGGGTGGAAAAAGAAACCTGAGAGAGGTGAGCTCCAAGGTCAGTGCTGCTCACCCAGCTCTGTCATCCCACTGAGCTCAGAAATTGGTGTTAACACCTCCTGCAAAGAACAACAAATATAAAAAGAGAACCTTGCTCAGCTTGGGAAGAGAGCCATTACTGGGGCAGGTACTGTGGAGTGGGAGTACAGCAGGACAGCAAACCCAGCCCAATCCCAACACCTGTCCAGCCCAGCTGTGTCCCAGCCCCTGGCAGCATCCTGCCCATCTCCCACAGCAAGCAGGAGCAAACGGTCTGTTTAGGCAACTTATTTGCTTTAAACATCACAAAGCACTTGTGTATTTCTTGTTCCTGTGCTATTAGAAATCTGCATTGGCAGAATGCTCTTTTATTTGGTATGTCCTTTAAATAGCTGCTTTAAATGGGCCCTTGTGGTGTGGAAAGCACAAAGAAGTTCAGAGCCTTTGAGCTGTCCTCCCTCACCCTCTCCACTGATGATTCTCTTCAGTGGGATTCATAAAATCTCCTATTGCTGCTGCAGAATGGTCATGGTGTGACTTTGGAGAAAATTCTTTCTATGTTGACACTGTTGCTTCATTGTTATTCTTTCTGTACCAGTGGAACAGCATCCTGGCATCCAAGTTAGGACACCACAGTCCATATGGTTGGCTTTGGAAAGCAGTGAAAACTGGCTGGATCCCTTGGCTCCAGGGAGCTTAGGGGTGGGTTGGACTCTACCTGGATGCTAGTTGTAGGGGACACAAGATCTCCCCTTACAAGGGGCAAAACCTCTCAAGGGTCTTCCCTGGGATCTGTTCTAAAAGCCATAGTAATGACCTGAGAATGGGACAAAATGCACCCTCAAGATGAGACCCCTGTGTCCCTTCCAACCTGAACTTTCCTGGGATCTTGTGGCTCCACAATCCCCTTCCTAAACCTGCTGCAAGTTTGCTCTGTAGCTGCAGCTTTTTATTCTCATGACAAGTCTTGATCTCCACAATTGCCACTATGTTATTTTCCATCCCAGGAAGAGACAGTCCCCAAAATAATCATTTAAATCTTTCTTAAAAACAAAAACGACAACCCATTTCCCAGGATCTCTGCTGAGGAATGTCAGAGGGGAAGAAAAACTCGTTTTGTGATCAAGAGCCTTAACTTCAAAACACCCAAACTGCACATCTCCACGGGGCACCTTTCTGCAGGGTTATTAATAAGAAATAATTGGTTTAAATGCAGAAAAGTCTGTGTACTTTCTCTTCCCTTCCAAAAGCTCTGCATCACTTGTCCTTAATGAATAATGAAAGATGCTTTTGTATTGCTTCCCACCCATAGACTTTCAAGTGATTGTTAAGCAATAATAAATAGGACTTTAAAGAAAATCGGGGATTGTGGAAATTTTCTTCTGGACTAATAAGAGAAGCACCTGCTGGTGCACAAGTTTAGAGACATTCCTGGGGCTTTTGTGGGTGGAGAATATCAGTTAAAGCTTTGAATGTCTGAACCCTGGAAAAATATCACTAAATGATTCTGAAATGTTGTTGCATAGCCCCATAGGAATCGGAATTTGGTAGCCCTTGATTCTCCTTCTGGAAGGAAACCAGGAGACTGCCTTGCCCACTTTGATACCCTGAATGCAGGACTGCTGGGATGCCCCACCTCACCTCACTCTGAGGGGGACTTCTCATGGGAAGTAAATCCAAGGAAGACAATGCCCCCGTGTCAGACAGGGGTATTTGGATTTCAGTGGAAAATACAGTGTATATCCCACTGGGAATCTGATGAGGCTTTCAACCCTTCCGTGAGAAGCTGGTGAAAAAAGGAAGGGATATCATTGTATCATGAAATGGTTTGGTTTGGAACATCATCTTACTCTACCCCCTGCCATGAGCTGCGACACCTTCCACCAGCCCAGGGTGCTCCAAGCCCTTTCCAACCTGTCCTTGAACACTGCCAGGGACGGAGCAGCCACAGCTTCTCTGGGCAATCTGTGCCAGTGTCTCACCACCCTCACAGCAAAAACTTCTTCATGATATCTATTCTAAATTTCCCTCTTTCAATTTCTCCCTATTAGTCCTTGTCCTGTCACTGCAGATCCCAACGAAGAGTCCCTCTGCAGCTTCCCTGTAGGCTCCCTTCATCTGTGCTGTGGTGTTATCCCAGAAATGTTCTAACAGGAAAACATTTCTTTATGGAAAGAGCTGTCCCGTGCTGGCACGGCCACCCATGGGACTGGTGGAATCACTATCCCTGGAGGGATTTAAAAGCTGTGAGGATGTGACACATGTTTAGTGGTGGGCTTGGCAGTGCTGGGGGAATGGTTGGACTTGATGATCTTAGACATCTTTTCCAACCTAAATGATTCTGTGACTGTGAGTTTATGACTTGATGCACACCTGCAATGGGTCTCTGCTGCTGGTGAGCTCTTGCTCTTCACTAACACACTGCAGACAGCAGTTGCATAAAATTACTTGCATTAAATGTCCCGGTGACCCAAACATGCTTCTCGTGAGCTCAGACCATGCTCTGCAGGAGCCCGTGGAGCTTGTGTGCCATCGGCAGCTGATGCTGTGCCCAGCGCTATTCCCTGACACCGCTGCACGCGCCTGTCCCGCGGGTGCCAAGGGTGAGCTCCCACGCGCTCAGCGAGGGATGAACTGCGGGACGGTAATTTGGCTCAGGAAACATCAGACTCCCGAGGAAATAATTTCCTTCCCGGTGGGTGCCCGGAGCG
>NW_008683817.1:0-440 GCF_000695815.1 Acanthisitta chloris | reverse complement strand
CCTGAGGAACCACAGAATTCCTTTAGGCAAATCAGGATGTAGCCCTTAAATGGGTGCCAAAACCAGGCAATCATGTCATGTGTGGACTAGGCACTGAAACCACACCTTGACATCTCCCTGTCTCCTCCATGGAAATGTCAGTGTTTCCACTGGAGGCATAATTTATCCTACAGAAGGTGGAACCTGCTTGAATCTGTAAGCTCTTCTGGGGCAAGTGACCACAGGCCACGTGTTTTGTGCTTGGTGGGACAGCCAGCTGGAGTCTGCTGCAGTTCCCTTACCAGCTGGAGAGCAAACAGGAGGATTTTCTTACCTCTGACAACTCTGAATCCTAGAATAATATTATAATAGAATTTAAGGCTTGGAATGCACCTTACAGATCAGCCTGTCCCAACCCTCCCTCCCATGGCCTTGGACACCTCCTCACTGGATCAGGTTGC
>NW_008683816.1:0-3175 GCF_000695815.1 Acanthisitta chloris | reverse complement strand
CAAAAGATCCATAGGGCCTGGCATCACTGCAGGGCCCTGGGGCTGCTGCTCTCCACACCAAATTAATGAACTCAGGCTAGTGTGACCCTGAGCAGCTGCAGGAGCAGCTGCAGGTCTGTGGGATGCTGAGCAGCAGGAGCTCCTCTCAAAGCCTGTGGATGGATCCACAACACCTGACTGATCACCACACTGAAGGACTTGACTCTCTGGCAGACTGACTGAACTGCTTAGTGCTTGTGGTGGTGGTGGTGTTGGTGTTGTGTTTTTCATACTGTAAATACAGGCTTTTAACTGATTTGTCTTCTCCTTCACAGTGACCTGTGCATGGAGTGTGCCTTGCAACTGGAGACCTGCCCTTTGTGTCGACAGGAAATACAAACCCGAGTCAGACAGATCTCTCACATTTCATGACACACGTGGAGAAGTACCACAGACTTGTTTTTAATGAGCTCCAACCAATACTGAAAGGGGAAAGCATCTCTAACCAATCTTTATGCACATAGAACCATAGCCACGGCCAGATTTCATGCTAACCTGTAATCTGTTTATCCTAAACAATGAAATCTTTAATAAGCTAAGTCCAGTTGCCAGCAATGGGAGCTGGTTTCAGCAGCAAGGGGAGCTGGTAGGTCAGTGTGCTATGGCTATTGGTTCCTCCAAGCAAGAGCATAGGGAAGTGTCTCTTCTTCCCCCTTTCCTTCTCGCCTGTCGCAAGTGCTGAAAAGATTTGCACTGGAAGTACACACACAATGCATCTTAGAAAAGAAGACAAAATAAATATCTCCTAAAACAGGGCTGTGCTGTCTTGTGCTCGAAAGTCTCTATTTTTGGCAGAAGTCAGTACTCAAAAGAGAATGCCAATGTTTTCCTGTTTAACGTAGCCTCCTGCTGGTCAGAGACTCTGTATTTTCCGACAGTGGATATTAAACTGCTCAGAGACTGAATCTGTACACAGACTGATACGAAAAGACAGTGTGGAGACTGTAGAGAAACTCACAGGTTTTAATAACTTGGTGATTCCAAAGAATGTTCTGATTTGTTTTTAAATGTTAAAAGATCGGTGGTATTTTCAAGTACATAATGTTTCTGATGCTTTTAACTTCACCCACTTTTTTTGTGAGGATATAATTTTCAGGAGGTATTCTTAACTAATTATAATGCTGGACTGGAATTAATTTGATATTCTGGATATTTTTTAAGGTATCATCGAACATCTTTTTTAATCAGTGTTGTTTTTGAAAGTTACATTCACTTTGGAAAAATTGAGCTATGTTAAAATATTAGAGGAGAATTTGGGGCCAGTTTATTTAAAGAAAAGGTTCTTTGGATAGCAATTTCAGTCTTGTTCTGTAACTCTAAAAATGCACTTTGCTTGCCACATGTCAGTCCTGCTCTGAGCAGGTTTGGGGCCACACTTGTTCTTGGTAGAGATCACGCAGTGGGAAACTGCTCCACTTCAATTACACAGTTGTATGTTTGTATGGTAAGGATGCATTTCAGCAGGCAACTCTCGACTGGTTCACGAGGTTTTTACAAGGAATCAGGGTTCACAGCTGGTGTCAGTGAAGTAGCACAAAAATGGGTGGAGTTCTGCTTATTTTGCACCAACTGAGGATGTGACTTGGTCTCTCACAACCCTTCACAGATTGATTTTTATTTTTTAAATCATGTCTGTATAGTACAACTTTACTAATTCACACACAACTCACACCAAAACCATCCCACTTCTTGGCAGTGGTTCAACAGCAGAGGCTGTTGTAGTGAATTCTCATGCTGTGATGCATCTCATTTTTTAAATCAT
Source organism: Acanthisitta chloris (assembly GCF_000695815.1). Classification (NCBI taxonomy): domain Eukaryota; kingdom Metazoa; phylum Chordata; class Aves; order Passeriformes; family Acanthisittidae; genus Acanthisitta; species Acanthisitta chloris. The sequence goes on along the minus strand of NW_008683816.1, from coordinate 1,374 downwards.
TTATTATCTTTATTACTAACACAGCAGAGCTGAGGCTGCTTCTCTGTGCTGGGCACTCTGGTCTCCTGGTGACCTCGGTGGGAGCTGAGGGCTCCGCACACAACTTGCAGAATCCTGTGACTCCTTTCACCTTCTGCCTTTGCTAACTCAAAGGTGCTGAACTTCATCCAGAGATGTGTGAATTAGGAAATTTCTGTCCTTCATTCTCTTGTTGACACTTGTCCGAATACAGACTGAATCCAGAAGCAAAGTGCTGGTCAGTGTTTGTGCTAAAATGTGAATTCTCTTCCACCTTGGATGCCTGTTTTGATTAAAGTCAGACTGGCAAATCCGTGCCACAGGGACCTCATTTCCTCACTGACTGAACTTTGTAATGTTTTGCTGTAATCCACATTGCCAGTCAGGGCTGAGTCCCTTCCTGCTCAGTGCTCAATGAGCAAACATGACCACCATCACTGCCACAAGGGTGTTAGAATCTCAGAATCACTTGAAATGAAGTTTTAAGTGCTTCCAAATGCAATGATGAGGTTTTTACCCCTAAGGTACAAAGATACAACCTGTACTTTAGAGAAGAGGTGGGACAGAACCATTTTGAACTCTGCCTTAATAGATTCTAGTAACTTCAGGGCTTTGGTTTCCCTGGCCAGGATTAACTGAGGTAAAATTTTCAGAAGTGCCTAGGACTCCTAATTTGTGTCACTGCTGTATGAGATTAAGCTCTTAAGGCCCAGGTCCACAATGGCTTCTAGGTGTCTGGTGTCCCCTTGGCCTGGAGGTGACCCTAGAGCCTCGCTGCCTTTGTGGGCATGGGACTAAGTGCCTGTGTTCTTCATGGAAAAGATGTGAATGCTTTGGAAAATTTTGCCCCAGAATGTCTTCCATGCAGCTGGTGCTGGGCAGAGGAGGGAGCTGTGCTGCAGAGAACTGTCCTGTTCATTTCACAAAGGGAAAGACTGTACCATTTGACTGGCTTTCTGCTGAAATCCACACTGGGGCCATCTCAAGCTCTGTGACCCCTCACTCCCTGCATGTCCCCGGGGCTTTGGGGACGGGAGGCAGTGACTCTACAGGCCCTCAGAAGGGGAAATGAATTGTAGCAAAGTTGTCCAACAATAAAAAACATCTTGAAGGCTCTTTGTTGTTCTTTAATTCCTTCTCTTCTGTGGCGAGCTGGCCTGAAGTGTCTCGGGGCTGGAGAGCGATGCAGGCAGCCGCGGGGGGGAGCAGCAGCTTCTCTCTGAGGCGGCAGGAGGGCACGGCCAGTGCTGTCCCGGGGCAATGCGGTGAGCTGCGCGCAGCACAGCGGAACCCCCTGCGTGTCTGCATCTCCCCTGGGGCAGCACCGCTCAGCTCGGGACGTGGCTGCCGCACGCC
>NW_008683815.1:0-1017 GCF_000695815.1 Acanthisitta chloris | reverse complement strand
TAACTAAATGCCCCAGTGCCCTGAAGTTTCTTTAAACTGCTCTAGGACTTCTTTCTTCAATATCATCTCTACCCACCTGGAACACTAATAAGGGGTAGTAATCAGAGACCTGCACCAAATCAGGAAGTCTCCTGGTTACATGCCTTACCCAGGCCCCAGGGAGGCCGCAGAGTTCCCTGTGGGTTGGGTCAGGTCTACATATTTGGCCCATCATTCGTCTCAGCAGGGAATCCCCTATAACAATCATACTTCTTTTCTCCTTTTTGAAGCTAGTTGTAATTTGCCTGATTAGTTGCTTTGGTTTAGGCAGCATCCTGGATGGTCTTTCATCCGAATATTTGTGATACCCAGACTTGAGAAAAACTGAGAGGGTTTGTTGTTACTTGAAAAAAAATTTTTAAGGCTATATGTTGTGTTGACCTGGGAATAAGGATGGGGAGTGCAATGTTAGCCTGGATAAGTGGAGAGAGATATGAATTGTGAGCATGCACTTCAGTGAATTGTGCCTCTTATGTTGTCGTCTTCCCCTCCCTTCTTGAATAACAGAATGAAGTTAAGAAGAAGAGATGAAGTGTTGAGAAACATTTATCGAAAGGAGGAAATGTAGGAGGATGAGCAAGGAGACAGCTGTGAATTTTAGGAAGTAAAAGGAGAATTACAAAAGACAGTAAAGGTCAAAAGTTCCGGAGCCAGTTTGAACTCTGGTCCACTTAGTGAATGAAGAGCAGTCAGGTATATCATTCCTTCAGGTTTTGTACCAATTAGTTAATTTTCATGGCTGTCTTCCTTTTAACCCCTTCACTTCTATCCCTACTTTCTCTTTGCTATTTTGAAGACATACAATTGCAGAAACTGGCTGTTCAGAAGAGCTTACTGAGCTATATGCAGTTCTGTTGCTCACATGAAGCTAACAACCAGGAAAAAGAACAATCCTAATAAGTAATGCAAGAGGTTCTTCAAATGCAGTCATATAAAACAAAAGCCTTTTGTTTTGAAGCTCAGCTAAGCTATATTCAG
>NW_008683814.1:0-848 GCF_000695815.1 Acanthisitta chloris | reverse complement strand
TCTGGGTGGGATTGGGATGGCCAAAGTTCAGGATCAGCACTTGGAATGGAAGCTCAGGGACATGGAAGGAGATTTTTGGGAAGCTTCAGGCTGTTTCCTCCTCCCTCTGGTCACGCAGGGTGGACGTGGTGGGTGGAACAAGAGAGGCATTGAGGGAGTGGGTGCTCAGCCAGATGTTTGCATGGAGCATTGACAAAAGGCCCTTTCATTTCCTGGGCCCAAATTCCTGTCAGGAAATTCTCCGCCACTCTCTGGGCCCTGGACATCCAACCAGTCCGTCTTAAACTCATTGAATTTAAGGGTTGGAATGGATTTCCATATTATCTCCTCCCAACCCTCTCTGCCCTGGGCAGGGAAACCTCCTCACTAGATTAGGTTCAACCTTAACCCAGCAGAGATTTTACCTGTCCAAGTCAAAATCCTCCAGCTCAGCAGAGCCTCAACTGCTTCATGCCAACCTGAAAAGTGTTTGGGCACCAATCTGCAACTCCCTGCTGGGAAGGGAAGGAGCAGCAGGAGGATTTGCTAAGCAAAACTCAGGTAGAGAGGAAAAAGTCGCAGGGAAAATCCGCAGGGAAAGCTGTGCAGGGTCGGGAAATCTCCTTGTCTCCTTCTCCCTGTCCCTCCCTACAATCCCTGATTTCCTAATGTGCATGTTCGAGTACCAATCTGAAATTCCCTGCTGGGAAGAAAAGGAGAAAGAGGAGGATTTGTTAAGCAAAGCTCGAGCAGAAAGGAAAAAGGAATGGAAAATGTCTCAGGGTCGGGAAAGCTCCGTGTCTCCATCTCCCTGTCCCTCCCGAGAGGGAATGAAAATAATCCCCTGATTTCCTAATGTGCGTGTTCGG
>NW_008683813.1:373-673 GCF_000695815.1 Acanthisitta chloris | reverse complement strand
ACCCGGCACCGGGCACTGCGCTTCGGGCCCTTGTTTTTGATGACGCGTGGAGCAGGGCCGACGGATTTGATCTTTCCCCACCCCCTTCCCCAGGCACACTTTTAAGTCTCTTGTTATTTAATAAATCCATACTGAAAAATAAAAACAGTCCCCCATCCCCTCAGGCCCCCCAAGCTCGACCCACGCCGAGCGGAATGCAAAAACGCACCTGACCTTGAATGCAGTCAACGAGATATATTAAAATCCCTTAAGCAGGCAGGGACTCGCTTAGGAGCTATCTAACCTTGAAGAACTTGTCAA
>NW_008683813.1:0-360 GCF_000695815.1 Acanthisitta chloris | reverse complement strand
CCGTGTTTATCTGAGGAATCAAAGGAGGCTCCGCTGCAGATGGGAAACAATGGCATTGGGACTTGACGCCTACAGTTCACTTCAGCGCTAAGATTTCTTCGGGCAGAAAAGACCCTCGCACCAAGCATACCTGGTGATGATATCAACTGAAGTAATTAAGGCAGTTTCGTGCTGTAGAGAGAAAGGTGGAGCCCCAACAACATGAAACTACCTAAACCACAGAGCAGTTCTCAGGCGCTAATAATTACTTTCCCCATTGCCGTGGTCCTTAACGCAAGGGTCCCGCTACGAAAATAAAACCAGAAACGTGACTAAAACATTTCTCTCGCCCTCCCTCCCGCCCCGCCGGCGCCCCTCCGC
>NW_008683812.1:4519-6494 GCF_000695815.1 Acanthisitta chloris | reverse complement strand
TCTGCCTCCCTTGGATTTGAGCAGGCTCTGCTCTCCCAGAGCTGCATCTCAGTGCTGCTGGTGCTAACTAGGTCAGGCAGGATGAGCTGTACCTGTTCCTGCAGCAGAGCTCGGCACGTCACCGGCACTCCACTGCCACCAGCACCCCGCCAAGGGCAGGGGACTCGTGACTCCTGTGAGGATGGTGACAGAGAGGGGCCAGAGGGTGGGGGGAGCTGCCTGTGCTGGGGGCGATGCTCTGTGAGCTGTGCAACAAAGCCATCAGGGATGTGCTCAACTCAGCACTGCAGAACCCCAGGGACCCTCAGCAAATCTCTGATTGTGCCTGCCCATGTGCAGGCAGGCAGCGAGCAGGTCCCCTTCAGCCTCCTCCTCCTCTTAGGGCTGAGAAGTCTTCTTGCTAAAAAGAGGAATTCAGCTATTTTAAATACTAGCTTGCAGGATGATTCAGTGTCTGCTCAGGAAGACATGAGGCAGTAAGGATGTTTGTCTTCAGGCCCTATTTTAGGGGGAAACCTCTTCCCTCCATTCTGGGTGCCCCCAGCTGGCAACCCCCGGGGACATGGGGCTGGTGAGGGGCAGGGATCAGTGGCTCCCCTGAGTTGGGACCCTGTGGCACAGAGACAGGGAGGGGAGAAGCTGCTGACCCCCATGACAGGCTCATCTCTCCAAACCCTCTTGCCCAATGGTCTGCAAAGCCTCCAGTGTCCCTGCAGCTCTGATAGCTTCCTAATCCTTTGAAGCTGGATCTTCCCTGCTGAATTTTCCTCCTCTTGCTGCTTGTCCTTGCCCTGTGGCTCCTGCATGTGCTCCTCCAGCTGGGTGTCCCAGCCCTGCTTACCGACTCCTCACTCACTGCCCTGAGGTAAAACCCTCCCTCCAGCTGCTGCCAGAGCTCCTGCATGGATAATGCCACTGGGAGCAGTAGGATTTGGTAGAAAATTCCCTCTTTAAGATGTGATTGATTTGGGTTCCCCCCAGTCCTGGTTTCCAGGCACCAGCAGCGGCTGGAAACGCTCTCCTGCCGACAGAAAATCCATGGGAAAGCAGGCAGCCTGATGAAGTATTCATGGGGATTTTTATCACCAGTTTTCACCCGCTGCAGAAAAGTCAGCTTTATTTTTAGCGAGTGATGGATCCAGCAGTAACATGGGGAAATCGCTTCATCTCCCTGTGAGCTGCGCAGGAGGCATTGGATGGGACCTGTGCCTGGGAATCAAACAACCCAGCACCTAAGTGCTTCCTGGCTAATTCTGGGATCACTAGAACACCTGAACGAGCCTGTGACTGACGCTGTGCTGCCTGGAGCACTGCAGCACGTGGCTCCCTCCGGACGCAGCAGCTGAGCCTTTGGCAGCACCCATTCCCATGGCTGCAGTGTTCCCGTCGGCTCCCTAATCCCCAACCTGCCTCTGTCCCAAAGAGAGCAGAAGAGTGAATCACAGCTGATTAATTTGCCTTATCCAGAAGAATCTCCCTGAATTAGCAAATGTTTTGTTTGTTTCTATAACCGACGGGAAAACATCCCTCAGTGCCCAGTGGCAGACGCACCCACAGCAGTGCCAGCCCCGGCAGCCTGTGGGGCTGGTGGTCCTGGTGTCACTGAGCCCTGACAGGACACTCACATCTGGCTTTAAATGGTCTTAAACCATGTTTCTGAGCCAGCTGATCTCGGGCACAGCCTTCCTGGGGTTTTCCTGCTGCCTTTCCCCACAGGCACTGCTCCCTGCCCACCGGTGCCGAGATGTGCTCTGTCAGCAGCAGATGCTTAATCTGTTTAAAAATAAGTCCGTCACTCTCCTGTGACTGATGGGAATCTGTTACAGTGAATCCCACTGTAACATGGAACCCAGCCATGCTGCCAAACTTGGGCACTTTCTCCCTGTTGGGCTCCAGGGAAGGGTTTGGGTCCCTTTGCCATTGATTTGAAGCTGCTGTGGGGCTCACTGTTCCTTGCCTGTGTTTATGTCCATTT
>NW_008683812.1:838-4480 GCF_000695815.1 Acanthisitta chloris | reverse complement strand
GGGTGCAAGGAGACCTCTCCTTGCTCTAACACTGACAGCCTGTGTGACCTTAGGCAAACCACTTTGCTGTCTGTGTGCTGTCACTGAGGGTGAGGAGCTGTGTCTGCCTATAGTTCTCTGTGGAAAACACAGGATGAATGAGAAGGGTCTCCCACAACCATGAGTGAACTAGCTCTCTCCAGCTGTCAAAACCTCCCAAAAAAGTTTCTGAGGGACTGTAGCAATGTGTAAGGCTTCCCCCTGGAAACAAGGGGCAGTGCCAGATGCTGTGGATCAGGAAGGGGGTGCAGAGGGAATAGGGCAGTGGGGACAGCACATTCTTCCTGGGAGTGTGAACTGACCCTGGGGTGCTTCCCTGGCTGTCATGACCCTCCCTGGCAGGGGATTGGAACTGAATGCTATTTCAGGTCATCCGACCCAAACTGTTCAGTGATTCTGCAATCTCTGGGGCTGCAGCTCCTCATTCCCAGGATCTCAGAGGCTTGTCCAGCTCCTTCCCCAAGTGTGGATGGCTGCTGTGGTGTAATGACCCGGGCCAGCTGCTCTTGGAGCAGCTGCTGGGCAAACAGCTGTCAAACTAGCCCAATGGGGCCATGGAACTTGGCTGTGGTGCAGTGTTCGAGGAATGAGGGACAACTCTGCTGTGGCCATAGGCATCTCCACTGTGCCCTTGGGGTGGATAATCCCAGCACCTGTGTAAGCAGCTAATGCTGGGAGTAACTGCAAAGCCTTTGCCATGTGGCAAGTGGGGCAATAACTGGTTTAGGGAGTGATACTGTGTCCTACCCACAGCCACCCATATCACATAGCATGTTGATAGGCACCATCTGGGGTCTGGGCCTTTTTCACCTCCTAAAATGAGTCCTATGGTTCCATAAACCATCACCACCTAGCAGGTACCAGAGTGCTTTGCTGTCTTCCAAATCTGCTGGTAGAAAGACAGGGAGAAAGGATATCTCTATCACAGTAAGGGGTTGCTTCTAGAGAAGTGAATATTAAATCCTTAATTAGCAATGGAGTTCAGTGTGCAAGGACACATGGCAGAACCTGGCTGGGATGTTCCTAGGCACCCCCAGCAGCCACAGCGCTGGCCTTGCTCCCCAGGGCTAATCCTGATGCCCCTGAGGATTACCTGCTCGGACACAGTGTGTCCAGCCCCAGGATGGATTGTCCAACGTGATCCAGCCATGCCACCAGCACCTTCTGCATGGGCATGCAGATCCCCTCAGAGCCAGGTGATCCAGTCAGACACAGTGAGTGGAGATGGTTGTGCCCGATGATACTTTGTACCTGTAAGGACAGAAAACAGCTTTAAAATCCTGTAGCTGCTGTGTCTGGGGGATTCAGTGCTGTTCTGGCCATCAAGTGGCAAATCCTGTGTGTAACAGCAAGGACCCTGGGCTGTGGAGTGCAGGATCACAATGGATATGGAACATCCCTCTTGGCTGTAATGCATTCTGAGGGCTTGTAAAACAGCAATGCTGAAAAATGTGGAAATCCCTGCTGTGGGTGTGCTCAGTGAGGTGTCTGCAACAGCTTGGGCAGCCCAGAGTGGGGATGCTCTGGACACAATGCCTGCTGTGGTGCAGCTCCCATCCCCATCCTCATTCCCCAGTGCCCTCCCTGTCTGTGCTCAGTGCCCAATACCAGACCATGTGTGTGTGGTTCCGCCTGACCCTGCCCGAGGATGGAGATGCTTGCTCTCTGTGCCTGGGTACCAGGGGCTCTTGCTGGGCTGGACAGGCACCATGTCACTGTCCCTGTGGAACAAGGTGGCACTGGGACAGCTGTAACCAGCTGGGATACACAGACCCATTGGAGATCCACGGCACTGGAGACCCCAGGAGAAAGGCTGCTCCCATGGGAAGGGAAGCTGTCCATCATGGCCAGGGCTGCTGGGAGATGCTCTGTCAGCCTTGAGGCAGGCAGGGATCGCCCCAACGCCATGGAAAGACAGGTCTAACACCCCAAATGCTGCCATGCCTCATGCTGCCCCACATCCCTGCCAGGGGGAAGGACCCCAGCAAGCCCTGGCTTGATGCCATGTGGGGAGGAAATTCTTGCCCTCCATCTCTCAGGTGAGAAAGGCAGCACCCCAGCCAGGAACGAGGAGTGGGGAGAGGTGTCAGAGCCCTCTCTAAGGGTTCAGGAGTGAGTGAGAGCTGCTGGCATAAATTACCAGGCTGTCATCCCTGGCGCTGAGATTCCCAGGGAATAGCCTAGCGGTTTAAAGGGCTGCTGAAACAATTTTGCATGGCATGGTCAGAGTCCTGGAGCTTTCCAGATACAAAATGTCAACAAGAGGCAGTTTCTGCAGCGGGGCTGCCCCTGGCCCCGGGGGTCGGGCCCCACCAGCCCCTTCCTGGCCCCAGCCGTCGGGTTTGGTGCTGAGTGACAGATTGGCTTTATGAACTCGCAGGCTCCTTGTGCTGGTGAGGAGACCCCAATTATACATCCCTGTGATGGGATCATCCCCTCTGGTGGGGCTTGAGGGACAGAAAGGGAATCCATGCTGGTGGTGGGGCTGGTGGCACTCACGCTGCCTGGTATGGTGAGGATGCAGCCACCAACCTCACTGGGTGCTCTCCACCCTGACCTGGCTGTACCACCAGATTTTGTTTTAGCTCCTGCATGGGAGAGCACTTTGGGTGAGAGCACACAGACCTGTCCTGTGCCACACCAGTGAGTCAGGACAGTGGGTCCAGACACCTACTGAGCTCCTAACATGCCATGGGTGCCATCTCTCCCCCCACCTTTGCTGCCTCCTCGCTGGCTCAGCAGATGCTCTGCCCTGGTCCCCCACAGGACCATCACAGTGTGTTCAGAGGTCTCTGCTGGTGACTGCCACCATCCTGGAGCTCCCCTGCTGCCAGTGTGCCCCCCTGCAGCCCTCTTCTGTCCTGAGCAGTGTCCCAGCCCCTCAGCTCTCCTGTGCCAGCAGCCCTGTGCCCTCGGGTGCTGTTGCAGCCCATGCTCCTGCTGCCTGTGGATCTGCTCAGGCTGTGCACGGGATGGATGCCCACAGGAACTGCTTCCATGTTTGTTAAGCACTTAAATGAAGAGCAAAGAAACCTTGGCAATTAAAGCACTTGGAAACCCTGGAAATCTACTCTGGACAAACTCCTTGTCCCTTGGGTGTGAGGAATGTTTCCCTCTGCTGCTGGAGCAGGAGGGTCACACCGCAAACACCTCCCCATTTACTGATGCAATGTTACCCACAGGAAACAAACCTCCCTTTGTTCCAGGAATCAAAATTTCCATATTTGCTTGAGCTTTGAAAGCTGTCAGTGATGTTTCCATCAGCCTCTGTATCATCTGAGTTTGAGCTGAACCAACCCTATTGGGGAGCAAGGTCCAACTGCTGCATCTGGTCCAGGTGACACTGCACCACTCCATATGTGACAGGCTGGGCATAGGGAGCAACTTCTCGTCCATGCTGGGACCCATCTTTCACCCCAAGTGGAGGCTGCAGCAATGAAACAGGATGAGGGACCCCACTGATGAGGCTGAACAAAGGGAAAAGAGGAGAGCCCTGGCCATGGAGGGGAGTTGGCCATGCTGGTGGGAAAGCCCTGGAGCTACAAGCCTACCTGCAGCTGGACACAGTGGGCACACTCAGCTGGGAACTGCAGCAGGAGCGCA
>NW_008683812.1:506-806 GCF_000695815.1 Acanthisitta chloris | reverse complement strand
AGCACCGACTTGGCACCTGGCAGGCCTTGGGCTATGTCCCTTGAGGTCACAGTGGGCACATGCCCCAGCAGTACCCAGGCCAAGTGGCTCCATCCTGGCAATACCAGCACCCTTCCCAATTCCAGCCTGTTCCCTACTGGTTCCCATGGGAACTTGTGACCTCACTGGGCTCCTTGGAGCTCCGCCAGCATTTTCATCAGAAACAAAGCTAATGACCAGGGTTGTCCTGCTGCCCTCCCTATCCGTGGGGGCTCAGGTCGGGGCTGGCTCTTCTGCTGCAGGGTTTATGTGCCACCTCAA
>NW_008683812.1:0-383 GCF_000695815.1 Acanthisitta chloris | reverse complement strand
CAGTTTTCCCAGTGGCTCTCTTTCCCCGTTTTGCCCTGCTTGGCAGAGCACACAAGGCCAGGCTGGAAGAAAAGGATTGAGAGTGAGACAAACGGAAATAAACGAACTGGTCCCTCTGCTCTGCCTGCTGGTGCCACTTGTCCCAAGGTCCTTCCTGGCCTAAGGGTCCCTGTTGGCCTGGGCTCCACTTCCCCAGGGTTCCATCTGCTCTGGGGTCCGTGGCCTGCGGCTCCAGCTGTTTCTGGGGGTCACATGTGCCCAGATGTCCCTCTTGGTCTGAGGGTGCTGCGTGTCTGGAGATGCCTCTTAGCCCAGGGCTCTGACCGTGCCTGGGGCTCCAGCTGCGGGCAGGATTCCGTGCAGGGCCAGGGTCTCCACGTGCC
>NW_008683811.1:398-10515 GCF_000695815.1 Acanthisitta chloris | reverse complement strand
GAGAGCTGCGTCCGGGCAGTGCCCTGAGCCGGCAGCGCTCCCAGCCCGGGGCACTGTCCCGGGGCGCTGCCGTGTGTCCCGGGGCACTGTCCCTGGGCGCTGCCGTGTGTCCCGGGGCACTGTCCCGGGATGCTGCCGTGTGTCCCGGGGCCGGCAGCACTCCCAGCCCGGGGCACTGCCGTGTGTACTCCCACGGGTTGCTATTCCCAGTAGCGCCTGTTGTGGAGCTGTCAAGGAGGTACTCTCTAATTTGCTTTAAACGGAGAGATTATCATTATCATCCAGCTATCAAAAATAGGCGAGCTAAATAGCATGGATAAAGTTCGGCTGACAATAGAGGATGATTTCTCTCTGCGTTTCCCACCGTTCTGCTCGGGGCAGCATTAGCTGGGGCTGAGGTGGTTTGGTTGTTTCACAGCCTGTGCAGAGTCTGGCTCTCAGAGATGGTGGTCTGAGATGGGGATGAGTTGGGGTGAAGTTTCTCATAGTCGAGCAGCACTTTTTGGCCTCAAACCGTAGCATTTTCCATAGGCTGTGTAGCTTGGTGTCAGTTGTTTCCTGCTGTGGCACAGCAGTTTCTAACAGTGGGAAACAGAAGCTCTTCATTCCGAAGATGAGGATTCAGTTGGGTCCGTTAGTTTCTGTGCCTGTGGCCCAGGCAGTGCAGTGGAGGAGTTTCCCCTGAGTGTGTGCTCGGTGTGAGTACCTGTGGCTGCAGTGTGAGCTGTGAGATGAAGATGTTGTGCTCAGTCCTCCCTCTGATGATGCTGCCGTGAACTTGGGCATAGGACAAAGCAGAGTAAAGCTTTTCTTCTCGGAGGTTTGGGCACTGAGGAGCTGCTTCTCCGACTCAGTTTGGAATGTGAAGTGATCTGATCAAAGCTGGTGGTGCCTACAGTAAAGTACAACCTCTTTTACATCAGCCACTTTCAAGTTATTTATTCCCTTTGTGCCTGTGGTGCAAAACTGACTGTGAAACTGTCATCAGGAGCTGCTAAAATCTAGACTAAACCCAACCCGCAGTATTTTTGGAAATGTCTCCAGGATTGCAGACATCTTAATGTAAAATGTGGCGAAACTGAGAGACTTGTTTAATAAGCCAAAACCCCAAACTGACCTGCAGAGAGACTCCCTTTCCTTAAAACGTTTTCTGTGGGAGAACTCCATTCTCACACTTCAGCTGACAGAATTTCAGCTGCTTTTACACAGCTCTGAGGGGAAACGAGATGCTTGGATCACTGACATTTCTCGCCCTCCTGAACTCTGCTATTTTGGGATGCTTTCTTCAATATCCATCCGTTTCCTCTTAACCTCGAGTGACGTAAGGGACTGTCAGCGGCGCAGAGCGTTGGGTGGTGCTGTAGGAGTGTGTGATCCCTAGGCTTGCGGCCTTGTGTGGGATCTGGAGCGCACAGCGCTCAGCTCCTCAGCCGTTTGTCCCTCTAGGTGGCAGGGGTGCTGGAACTCTGGCAGCTGCAGCGACACTGTGCTCGCTGTTTGCTCACCCCAGAGTGAGTGCCTCCAGTGCTCCCTCTCCCTTCCTCCCCCTCTGCTGGGCAGCTGGCGCGCTGCGCTGCTTGGAGTGCGCTAATCTGAGCCGTGGTACCTCTTGTTTGCCAGCAGCTTTTCTCCCTGTCTCAGAAATCAGCGTTAATTTTAACAGCTGAACCTGTGTCCGGGGCAGTATCTCTGCAGGGATTCTCCAGGCTCCAGAGAGGGATCTTTACTCTTTTCTGTCTGGTGAGAGCTTATTTTTCCAAAACTCCTCATGTTTCTTTGGTGGTGCAGATTTCAGCTGTGAGAGCACACCAGACTGGGCACTGAAATTCGGGCTCTCCAGAAATGATGTTCAGTGACAGGAGTGTCTCTGGCCACCAGTGCAGCAGCATGTTCAGTCAAAGGAAGCACCACTTGAAATGGGCTGACTTCTTCCCCAGCTGATCAATCTTTTAGCTTGTTCTGCTCTCATTCCCAGACTGTCATTTCTGAGGGGGTTTTGGTGCATGTGCAGCACTGGTGAGCTGCTCTCTGATCCTGACTGCCCTGTCTGAGCTCTGCAACCTCTGGGGCCAAAGCAGAGACACAAAACTGTAAGCACAACACGTTTTTCATATTCTATTATTTTTGCCTTTCTTAAAGGGACTAAGTCACTTGAAGTCTCAGAGAAACCTTTTAAGAAGTCATTAAGGCTGAACATCCTGCATTTCCGTGCCAGCTCTTTCATTGTGGAAGAGAAAATCCTTGCACTAAAAATACAGATTCCTCGAACCAACGTGCACTGCTGCGTATTTGATTCCTCTGAAGCCACACCCACTTTCCCCTCAGCTTTTTAGGTCCATGTTAGAAGAAACAGAGCACATTTGTTTCTCCTGTGCTGGTTGTGTGTGGGACAGGATGGTGGGAGTGCCAGTGGCAGGCAGAGTCCTGCAGGGCTGCACCTCTCTCTGCTGCCTGCACCAGTGAGTCTGGGAACTGCTGCAAAGCATCACTTCATCCTGCCCAGCAGTTCTGCAGGCAGGTGACTCAAACTGCATGGAGCTTATACCACTGCCATGGAAATGTGTCGGAGCAGCCTGGAAAACCTGTCTCTGAAACACTCACTCTTGAGATCCTCGTTTAATCTGCAGCAAAACGAACGCAGATGTTTTATTCATGAGCTTCAGTGACTCAGTGCATTACATAGTCTGTATAATATTTTGTACTTTTTAATTTATGGATGTGAAGTACAGGGTTTGGTTTCAGCAATTTCTAACATGACCAAAATCGGGGAAAGTTGGATTTTTGGCTTCTCAGAAAGCGAATGTTGTATGATCTCAGAGCCCAAGGTGAATTGTAAAACGTAAGATTACGTCAATGTTACGTTTATAATTCAGCCAGCTGATCACTTCATTCAAAGCATTTCTGTTCAGTGCTGCTGGATATTTGGCATTTGGAGTAACTTGCTGTGGCTCAGGACTCCTTGGAAAATTCCTGTGTGGCTGCGAGTCGAGGAGGGTAATGTTGCACAGGTGTTTGGGAGGGTTTGGGCCTGTGGTGTTTCTCAGCAGTTAAAGACCAAACCTTTAGGATAAGGACACGGATTGTTCCGTCTCAGTGTGGGAGTCGCTGGCAGCACTCACCTCACTAGGCAGCCTTGCCAGTTAGTGATCCTGTTTGTGGAGGTGTTGTCAGGCTCAGGTTCTCAGGTCACCCAGCTGTGCTGCAGCTGCACCAATGGGCCCTGGTGAAGATCTCTGCTTCTCTTGGCCTGTTGCTTTCCTTGGGCCTTATCAGTGCTCCATGTTGGCACTGGTTTTGACACTAAATACTAATTTAAGCTTCACCAGTAAAGGCATACTCAGAAATGTTTTTACCTAGTCTTATCCTAGCCCTGATAAATGCTGTTGTGTGCGATTTGGGCACGGCTGCTGGAGAAATGTCCCTTGTGTTTCTGGGCAGCACAGGTGGGAGTGAAGCTTGTTCAGGCCAGGCTGGTGTCCTTGGAGCAGGAAGGAGAAGCAGTGGCTGTTAACAGAGCCAGCTCTCGGGAATTGTGGCAGTGGGGGAGGTAGGGGCAGTCAGTGAAGGGTGAGGGTTGGGAGGGCAAAGTGTTCTGGGAGGTAGATCTGCTGCTTGCTGGTCCTTGCCATGCTCAGTGCTGTGACAAGGAGAGCTGGTTTGGCCTCGGGATCCAAAGTGCTCCCTTACCGCTCATCCTGACCTTCCAGTCCTGTGCCTGTTTGGCTGTGCTAGCTGCAGTGCAGAGTGAGGCAGCCCAGGGTTTATTGTTGGTGTCCCTGCTCTTGGGCCTGGCTTGGGGCACACAGCTCACACAGCTCTGCAGAGCACAGTGTGGAGCTGCTTCCTCAGGAAGGGTATATATAGGCACATTGTCCAAGATGGTTTTGGAACTAAAGGGAACTAAAGTGATGCTATTTCAGATTGACATTTAACAGGGGAAGTGTTGAGCCATGGGCTGTGTTAGATGAAAGGAACATACGACTGGAACAGAACACACTGCCCTTTCCCTGGTGCCGTGTCACCTCAGCAGACTGATTGTCCCTGGTACCTGCTCATGCACTGCTACACTGGCACTTACTCAGGCTCTGAAATAACACCAGGGATGTCCTTGGGTTTGATAACTGACTCTGACTCCTCCCGACAGTGCGGGGATCGAAACCAGGCAAGAACGTCCAACTGCAAGAGAATGAAATCAGAGGATTGTGCTTGAAATCCAGAGAAATCTTTCTGAGTCAGCCTATTCTGCTGGAACTTGAAGCTCCACTGAAAATCTGCGGTGAGTACTGTCAGTTTTGGTTTGATCCTTGGGGTGTGTCAGGTAAATGCAGAACTCAGGCAGAGAACAGGTACCAGATGCTACTTTCACTTATTTACAGTGTAACCAATAGTGATGGTAGCAAGAGGTGGAATCAAACCCTGCCTAGGGCAGTGAGCAGGAGGAGGTAACATGTGGGAATTGGGGCGGGGACCAAAGTATCCCAAACCCAAAAAGTAACTGGTCCAGTTTCACCAGGTGCTGGGAAAGGGATTGACGTGGAGCTGCGGACAGGAGTTGTGTATCAGTTGGCCAGTGGCCCAGTCGTGACTGGACGAGGGGAAGCAGTGAGGAGCTGCAGTGGGTTGTTGTCTGCTGTGCAGAGTTGCACAGTGGTCTGACAGCACTAAAATCCTGCTGGAAACTCACCTTTCTGTGCTGTCTCCTGGAGTGACTCCAGTTTGGTGGCGCCACCCTGGCACACGGCAGTGCTCGGTGTGTGCACAGCTGCTTCTCCAGGACAGTGAAGGGTGTCAACGTGAGCAGTGAGCAGTGAGCAGTGCTGAGAGCTTCCAGCAGTGTTGTGTCCTGCCCTGACACTCAGGACTTGCTTCAGACTGGAGGAGCTTGTTCAACATTTCTAACACTGGCAGGTCATGGTTCAGTGTTCTGATGTCAGAAACAAACTCACGATTTAAACCAGAGGCAGAAATACTGATGCCACTTTCAATGCAGCGTCTCTGCTGGCGTTTGCACTACTGAGTGTGTCCAGAAACCATGGTGGGTTTCTTGGTGTCTGGAGTGTTTCCAGGGAGCCACACACTGCTGCTGGGGGTGGGTAACCCTTGCACTGCAGGGGTGTCAGGGTGGGACCGTTCGGTGCGCGGTGACTGTCACCTGACGTCAGCTGCGGTCACTGTCTCGCTGCTCACCCTTCTCTCCCTTGCATCGTTGAGCTGCTCTCTCCAGAGCCAGTCAGGGTGTGCACTGAGGGGTCACTCGGGTGTCGTGTCTCGCTCGTTGCAGGTGACATCCACGGACAGTACTATGACCTGCTCCGGCTCTTCGAGTACGGAGGTTTTCCACCGGAGAGCAATTACCTGTTCCTCGGTGATTACGTCGACAGAGGAAAGCAGTCCCTAGAAACCATTTGTCTTCTACTGGCCTACAAAATTAAATACCCAGAGAATTTTTTCCTCCTGAGAGGGAACCACGAGTGTGCCAGCATCAACAGAATTTATGGGTTTTACGATGAATGTAAGTGAATGTAAGCACAGCGGGGCGGCCGTGCTGGGTGCTCCTTTCCCCAGTGCCCTCTGTGCACTCAGGGGCCCTTGGCCTGTCCCTGGTCCTCATGGTACAGCACAGCGTGCGAGGGGGGGATTTTATTTACTGCCTGCTGTGTTAACTGACAGTTCTCCTCTCATGAGAAGTGAGAAAATTGAACCTGAGGTGCTCACGGAAGTTCACCTCTTCCATCTGAGGGGTGATGGGGATGTATTCGTGTGGCAAACCAGCTCTGAGAATGGGCTGATGTTTGCTGTGGCTGTGTTGCAGTGCCTGCAGCCTGCTGTGTGCTGAGGCCTGTAACGTCACGCTGCTCACGCCCCGAGGCCGGAGCAGAGACCTGTGTCCTGTTCCCAAGGATGTGATGTAATCCGCACCAGGCAGAGGAGGTGATGCTGTGCAGTTAGTTGTGCACTGGAGCACGTCACAACTTGTGTGGTGGGACACAGCTTATAAGATGTGCTCTCCATGTCCTGTTCTCCTCCAGTGAGAAACAAAGATGTGTGGTATTTCAGAGCTGTCTCTGTGGAGATTAATCACAGCTTAGTCATACAGCACAAACATGTTCAGGGTTCGTGTCTGTTGGGAGAGTCCCTTTGAAACTGGTGAAACTCGGTTTCATTTTTCAGTCTTGTCTCTACAGAGACACACCAATGTGGTAAAGCAGAATTTTAAAGAGAATCTGCTTTTCAAGAATTGCTGTGTTCCCCTGAAGGACACAGCAAAGGGTCTGAAATGGATCAGATCCCCCAAGGGGTAATTTTCCAGAGCAGATCTGGGGCTCGAGGCCCTGGGTGCCAGCAGTGGGACGCTGTTCTGTGGAACAGATTGGTACTGTCTGTCAGTGGGTCTCAGAAAAGGGATGTTGTGTATGTGCTTCAGTGCTGACTCTCTGCAGGTCTCAGTGCACTTGAGTCAGCCATGTTAGGTTGGTTGTGGTTGTGCTAGAAAAGCTTATTGACTTTTTCTCCCCAATCTCTCCTAGGTAAGAGAAGATACAACATTAAGCTGTGGAAAACCTTCACAGACTGTTTTAACTGTTTACCAATTGCAGCTATTGTGGATGAGAAGATATTCTGCTGTCATGGGGGTAAGTGATGTTTGAGCAGCTGCAGTGCTCAGTATCAGCCATGGCAAGTTTGTGTTTACGTTGCTGACTTCAAAACTTGAGGGATTTCTGCCTTGACTTGTGTGTGAGGGTTGGGCTTGCTAAGTGTCAGCTCTGAGTCATGGAGCTGGTGGTTCTGTAGCCTCAGACACCATGATCTGCATTTGCTTTCCCACCAAGAGGCCTGTTGGACAGCCTGTGCTCTGGGTAAAGAGTCCTTGCAGGGTTTCCACACCTGGCCAAACCCACCTGGAGTTTGCTGCCTGTCCTGAGAACACGTGTGTTGGCAGCACCGGCGGTTTGGGTTGGGAGGCTCCTGGGGGTGGTTTACAGGCTGCTCCAGCCCTGTCTGACCTGACTGCTTTCACTTGTGGATTGGCTTATGCCACGTGATATCTGCTCCACGCAGCTTTCTGAGGGCCTGAAGTACACAGTGCACCGTCAGTGGTTTAGCACTTGCAAGTCCTTAGAGTTGCCCAGGGACACACCTAAGTGGCAGATGGTGTGAGTGGTTTGGTGCTGTGTTTCATCTTCCTGGGCCTGGTCGTGGCAGCAAACACCTGTGAGTGTCTCTGGTGCTTAGCTGCTCTTCTCTCACTTGGAAAATATTGCAGTGAGATTGCTATAATCCTGTGAAACACGGAAGTGGCTTTGCTTATCTTGCTCCAGCAAATCTCCTAGAAATTGGCTTGTCTTCTGCCACCAAGACTTTAAAAATGCTGCATTAGGACCCTGTGAGCTGCCGTCACCGCAGGGCTGTGAGGTGCAGCAGTTCTGTGGTCCTGATGAAAGTGTGAGTCCCGTGGAGCTCAGCTGAGCTGTGGCTGTGTGTGCCTCCCCTGCACAGGTTTGTCCCCAGACCTGCAGTCCATGGAGCAGATCAGACGGATCATGCGTCCCACGGACGTTCCCGACCAGGGTCTGCTGTGCGACCTGCTGTGGTCGGACCCGGACAAGGATGTCCTGGGCTGGGGTGAGAACGACAGGGGAGTGTCCTTCACCTTCGGTGCTGAAGTGGTTGCGAAGTTTCTCCATAAACATGACTTGGATCTCATATGCAGAGCTCATCAGGTATGTCAGTTTTGAGCCGTAGAACGATCTGGGGTCACCTGGTCCAGCCCTGCACACACGTGCTCAGTGTGGAACTGCCCCGTGTCAGCCCAAGGTGCTGAGGGTCTTGTCCAGCCAACTTGTCCCTGTCTGGCAGGATCAGATCCCTGATCTCTGAACAGCCTCTCCCTCTTCAATGACCCTCGTTGTGAACGTTTTATTTTGTAATGCGTAAGAGCTGTGGCCCTGAGCAGGATCTTGGTCCTGACAGAGCCCTGGGCTTCTCATGGCTGATGGGCTCGGCTGCCGCACTGGTTCTTGGGGTGCCCCTGTTTTGGTGTAAACATTTGGACTTGTGTTCCTTAAACACAGCAGGTTTTCAGCTGCTGCCTCTGCTGAGCTTGGCACGACAGAGTCTAACGCTTCTCTTCCCTCTAAAGGTGGTTGAAGATGGATACGAGTTTTTTGCAAAGAGGCAGTTGGTAACTCTGTTTTCGGCCCCAAATTACTGTGGAGAATTCGACAACGCGGGTGCCATGATGAGTGTGGATGAAACACTAATGTGCTCTTTCCAGGTATGTTGTCTGAGGATTTCCCTCCAGCGAGTGAGGGCACAGGTTACAGCTGTGCTGCTTGGGCCAGGGATTCACTGTTACAAAGCGATGGCTCTTCACACTGTGACCTGCAGACAGGGCAGTGTTTGCACTCACATCTGCAGGAATGTGATAAGCCCTTGGTGGTGTGGGAGCTGAACTCATCCACTCCAGAATGAAGTCTCCCAGGCAGAGCTGTTGGCTCTCAGCCTGCTCCTGGCAGCATGGGCTGGGGCAGGACAGTTAGGGCAGGTCTGTAATACCTTTGGGAGTGGACTGTTGGACTGGAAGGCAGATTAAGCTTCCTCCTCAGTGACCAGTGTCCCGATGTCTTTGCAGATCTTGAAGCCTGCAGAGAAGAAGAAGCCCAATTCCAGCAGACCCGTGACACCTCCCAGGGGTATGATCACGAAACAAGCCAAGAAATAGGCACTTTGCGCTGCCTCGTTGGGACTTGTATCATAGTCTGTACCCTCCATTTTTAAACTGTCATGTGTGCTGTTCAGCTTGCTCAGAATAGGTGACGTGTTTGTGGTTTTCCTTCCATTGGATGAGAGGCGTTCGCTGGCTGCGGCGGCGATGAGACGTTGGTCGCTCCCCGCGGGGCCTGTCCCTCTCGGGGTCTCCAGGGGCACTGCGGTGCCCGAGACTCGTCCCTGTCCGCGATCGCATCCTCTGCGTACAAACCACTGTGAACTTTTTTATGTCCGAGTCGGTTTTAAAGGGATTGCTTTTTCTTTTACGTCTCGTCACGTACACGTTAGTTTCTTGCTGTGGACACTAGGAGTAACCCTGAGCCTCGCCGGCGCCACCGGTAGGATGTACATTTCCTTCAGACACAGCCCTCTCCGTACCCGCTGACGATTAAAGCCATTATGATTTTCGGTGTTTGTGTCTCTTTCCTGAAGCCAAAGTTCGCTTAGGAAGCCGTTTGTACCCTCCCCCCGTGCTGGCTGGGCCCCCCGAGCCTTCCTCCCGCAGAGGAGAGGAGGTGGTGGCAGGGCCTGGCACGGAGAGTCGGTGGCGCTCGGAGCGTGTCCCGGAGCAGAGCGGTGCTGGGGCTGCAGCCCGGGAACCCCTCGAGCTCTGCGGGGCGACCGGGAGCGCCGCCCAGAGCCGTTTATATGAATCTCACAGAATCACGTTTTTTAAAACCTCTTGATCTTTTTTGGACAGATAACTGTACAATATCATGTAGTGAAAATCACTTATTAAATGAGGAAATTGTTAAATCTTCTCCGTGTCGGTTCATCGCAGCCTATGCACCGCTGCTCCCCCAGGGCCTGGCTTGGAGAAATAAACTGTCATGGAAACCCGTGGATTCTTGGTTTGGATTTGTCTGAGCTGCCCCAGGTGTGTGTGAAATGGGAGCATTGGGCACAGCCGGGGCTGGAGCTGCTGGGGAGGGTTGGGCCAGGCCAGTTCCCCTGGGAATTAGGGAATTCGGGGTGAAACAGGGAACGAGTGTGATACCTGTGCATTTTCCTGCTCTGAACCTCTTCCCTCTGCAGCTCATCACCCAAACCACCTTGCTGAGTGCCAGGAGCTCCTTAGCTCAGGCGTCCCAGGTTACCTGTCGCCCGTTAAATCACAGCTGTGGTTTCCAGCTCCATCCCTTTCCCCTCGCACACCCCCTGCCCCTCTGTTCTGCTGCAGTGGTGGCAGCACACACAGTTCCCAGCCCAAGCTCCCTGGCCCTGCCCGTGTCACCCTGTCACACCTCTGTGACTTGTTTTCCTCTCCCAAGAGTTTCGGTGCCACACGTGTTCTGGGCTGTGTTCTCTGCCCGGCTGCATTCCTCTCTGCCCGCGGGGGGTGGGCAGG
>NW_008683811.1:0-282 GCF_000695815.1 Acanthisitta chloris | reverse complement strand
TGACATGGAATGGCCAGAGCCGCCCATGAACTCAAGGCCTATGTCCCTGCTGCCTGTTCCTTGGGGCTGTCAGTGCTGTTCAGCCTGGAGTTTTGTCAGGCTCTGAGACTTCACTTTCACTTGCAGCATGAGGACCCAGTGCCCCGCAGAGCTCAGGGGCTCTGGGCACACACCTCCCTCGTGGGGGCAGAACCTGTGAGGTTTTCTCCTTAAAACCTGCACTCCTTACCCAGAACGGGGCGGGGGGAGCTGCCAAGCTCTCAGCTGCAGAGCTGCCACCAG
>NW_008683810.1:391-2804 GCF_000695815.1 Acanthisitta chloris | reverse complement strand
CTCCTACCCAACCCTACCTGCACTCCACCTTGCACCCAGCACCCCCTCGCACCCTCTAGCACCCTGCTCACCCCCATGGCTCCCTGTCCCTCTCCTGTCTCTCCTCTCTGCTGTGCCATCAGGTCCGTCAGGGCCACATGGCCCACATGGTACCAGCTGCATGTTGGGGTCCGCTGGGGCTGGCAGGGAGGGGAGAGCACAGTTCTGCACCCAAACCAGTGGGGACTGCTGAGGGTCCCTTCCCTGTCCTTGGTGCAGGGAAGGGACCAGCACTGACACCCTGTGCACTCTGGGTTAAGAGGGTCTCTGTCTCACAGGAGGTGGGTTATACCAGACAGGACACATGTGCTGATGAGGAGCAGGGACATGGATCGTGGCATCAGCGTGCAGAACCCCTATGCCAGTGTCAACATCCCATGGGACCAGTTCCAGCAAAACTTCATCAATCACTACCTGAAGGATGAGACCACCATCATTGCCAACCCTGCAGCTGTGCCCACCTACAGCCTGGAGAAGGAGGATCTCAATGGCTTCTGGAGCAGTCCAACCATCTCCACGGATAAGTCCTGGTCCCGTCCCTACAACCCCTATGGCAGCCTGAGAATGCCCAATGGGGAATCATCTGCCTCCTTCTACACTGTCACCCTGGACAAGCCACCCAGGGGCCAGGAGCAGGGGGCTGGCAGGCGATGTGGCTGCTGCAGGTGCCGTCCCTGCTGCCGAAAGTGCTGCTGTGTCATCTCCTAAGGGCTCTCCCTGCACCCACAGGACCTGCTGACCATGGGATGGGGCCAGGCAACCCCATGGGGACATGGCTGCTACTGGCCTGGGCACCCCAGGAAGCTGCCCCAGCCCTTGGCAGAGCTGGCAGTTGGAAGCTGGCACTGGCTGGATGTTTCTGTTACTTTTCACCCTTGAGCTCTGCAGCCAGATATGCTGGTGATGGGCACCTACCACATCCTGAGAGCTCAGTGTGAGCTTGGGAGCCCTGAGGATGATGTTTGCCAAGGAAGATGCCACCAAAAAGTGCCAATGATGGGAAAAGGGCAGCACTTTGAGCTTGTGATCCTGCACAAGCTTGTGATCCTGTGTGTGTGGCAGAGGAGGACTTCATTGTCTTGGAGTGGTGGAGATAGCCAGGGACATGCCTCTAGCTGGGATGGGGGCCCACCTCTCCAGAACTGAGCAGTGCCCTCACCCCTGGCATTAATGGGGATGCTGCAGCACCAAGCTCCAGCTGGCTCCTGCTCCTCCTTGCCACACTGTCCATGGGGCAGAGGGAGGGAGGCAGGAAGAACAGACAGCCAAAGCATGACAGAGTGCTGGGCAGTGCTCCAGGACAGCACCTGACAGCACAGCATGGGTGTGGGTGTTAACATCCTGGCGCCAGGAAACCCCCAACCCCATTTGGTTCCTCCTGTGAGGTGCCAGGCACAAACTCTCGCCCCATCCACATCCCAGAGCACTGGGGCTGGGTCCAGTGTTGGAGGGCTGGCCCAGCTGCAGCAGTGGCGTAGCACTGGGGCACCTTGTTGAGGATGCAGACCTTCATCTGCAGCACCCTGAGCATGGAGAAAGGCAAACAAGGAGCCTGTCGGCTCTTCCCAGCGTCTGAGGTGGCTCTGGGTTGGGCTTTTGGCTGGGGCTGGCGCCATCGACCTGGAACAAGCCTGTCATTGTGTTGACGTCTCGCTGTGGTGTTGACGTCCCACCACGATTCTGGCATCCTGCTCTGGTGCTGGCATCCCTCTGTGGTGCTGGTGTCCCAGTTGTGTAAGCCCTCTGGCTGCTGCAGAACAGCCTGGACTGAGGGAACAGAGGCTTGGGAAGAGTGCCTGTGTTAGCAGATGACTTCAGGATACTGCAAATAAACTTAGAGCCATCTCCTCCCCTGCCAAGGTGTGCCTTTTCCCTCCGCTCTGGATTTCCTGGGATTCCCGTGTTGCTTCTTGCTTATCCTGGCAGCTTGTGTAAGGGCAGAGCAGAAGCCTCCAACCAGGCTTAACTGTTGCACTGCTGACTCGTGGCAGTAGCAGTGTCACACTGAGCTGTCCTGCTGGCTGCTGCCCCGCCCCCCGCCTGCCAGCCTGGATCCAACACTGCCTGTGCCCAGGCATTGCCGGTCCAGCCTCTCCTGCTTGCCTGGGGACACTGGCTGGTGCCCAGCCCCGCTTGTCTTTTGGAAAGACTTTGGGAGTCTTTGGGAGGGGCTGGGGAAGGGGGTAGGTTCCTGGCTGGGTCAGTTGGGTGGGGTTTGGGACACTGCTCTGGCTGGATGGGCCACCCTGGGAGTCTGTCAGCACTGGGAGCCCACCCAGTGCTGGGACCCGACCAGTGCTTGGAGCCCACCACTACTGAGATCCCACTGGCACTGGGATCCCACCAGGACCGAGAGCCTGCCAGCACTCAATCC
>NW_008683810.1:0-226 GCF_000695815.1 Acanthisitta chloris | reverse complement strand
GCCCAGGTCCCAGGCTGTTGGGTGGCCAGGGAGTGTGCATCTCGCAGGGGGAGTCTGGCAGGGACACAGCCCCGTGGTGTCTGCCCTGCACAAGGAGCTCTCTTGTTCACCCTGCCCAGCCCGCGGCGGTGCTGGCGTGGGGACAGGCAGATCCACCCCTTGTTTGCTTTCTTGTCCCCATGACCAGCCCTGCCCTGCCGCGGAACCCACCCACGTGTGGCTGGGC
>NW_008683809.1:29118-35642 GCF_000695815.1 Acanthisitta chloris | reverse complement strand
AATCCCCTCATCCAAATCATCAACAGACATATTAGAAGATATTACTTCTTCTGATTTAAATTGTCCTATCTGTATTAACTGCCTTGATTAATAGTGCAGCCTGAAAGATAGGAGAATTTACAAGAATGAGAAATTAGTCTTACAGACATACATGTGCACATCCTTTTAGGTGTAAATATCTTGCACCAGTTCCTTTCAGTTCCTTCCAGTTCCTTCTCCCAGTAGTGAATTTTTCATTCCTTGGGAAAGGAAGCTGTCTATATATGCTTAGGACTGATTGCTTGGGAGTATAAAGTTAAACATGGACTTGTAAAGATTGTTGTTTGCCTTGTAAGAAAATCAATAAATTTGCTGGGTAGTTTTTGTGTAATCAAATTTAAAGTTCTTTGACTTCCAGGCTGGTCCCTGTCCTAAAGGCTGGATATAAACTGATGTTCATTAATCTTCAAAGCTAAATATTTGAGGTGTTGACAGTGTAGACTTCAGTCATGATATTTGGATGCAGGTGATTAGTAGTTGCTAGAAAGGGAAAGAAAATAATAACTGAGTAGCTACAGACACAAATGGAACATTCTGCTTGGAGCAAACATGATTTTAGTGGCATTTCTTCACAGAATGAGATTTTTAACCCCTTCCCTAAGATACTCTGCTTGTAAACACAGACCTTATTTAACAAGTTACCCAAATGAGATGCTGCTCACTGATTATTGTAGGAGTGTTCAGGATATGATACTGTTCAATTAGCTGTGCTCACCCCCTAGTTTGTCTTTCCTCAGAGGCCTGATAATAAATTGCTTTATTACTTCAGTTGTTCATTATTTTACTTTAGTTATTTATTACTTATTTTCTCATATAGCTCTTAAATGTGCTGATGTCACTTTATACACCTTGAAAATACAATTACATATCATATTTTTCCACATGAAATCCTACTTGTCATCCAAGTAAGCACAGGTTTTGTGACAGAATCTCTGTTAGGAAGAATCAATTTTAAACATGGTTTTTCATTCTGTGCTTTGAATAGGGCTATCAGTCATAAGAAATGTGTGCAAGTTTCTGCATATCAGAGGATAAGGTTATCATCACAGTTTGTGATGGTTAAATTATATTAGTGTACTTTCTGCTGCAGTTCATTGTGACCTTCAGGTTTACACTATTGTTTCGTGTAGAAGAAATAGTCTGAGTGTACCAACAAACATCATGGCTAGTGCTGGTTTGTAGAGGTTCTTAGATCGTTACAATATCTGAGTGATTTCTGTTTTGTGTTAATTGGATAACACCCAAACATATGCATCGCAAAATTTCAGCTCACATATCAGTAAAGAAAAAAAACAGCAGTCTAGGGAAAACAAAGACTTTGTACTTGCAGGAGCTACTTGTTTCAAATAGGTTAGAGCAAAATTAGATATATGTTTCTATATTTTTCAAAGGCCAAGACAACTGAAAGAGCGTTTGTTCTAAAATCAGCCCTGAAGTCCATGGGACATACTAGAAGTGTTTGCATAAATAAATGTATACATGTGTATATAGATGTATAAATGTGAATATATGTACACATTACAGCCATGTACATCCCCTGGACTCAGAGCTGGTGAGGCCACACCTTGAACACTGCCTACAGTTCTGGGCCCTCAGCTCAGAAGGCACATAGAAGTGATCATCTCAGTGTATTTCATAGCTTTACTTATGTGCTTTTGTAATGGGCTTCAATATATTTAAGCCTTCAACAAGTTTGCTTAACACATCCTAAAAGTAGGAAATGTTAACATTTATTTTAGGCAGTGGTTTGCTAAGAGTAGTGAGTCACACTCCGTATGAGCCTTTGAAGTTATGAGTAGATATGGATGTTTGCTTTTCTGTACCTTCTTAGTAACTAAAGGACCAAGTGAAAAGGTTGGGGGGAAAAAAGCCAGCAGCTTCAGTAAATTTATTCTAATGAATAAGAAAGAGATAACCTAATGAAGCTTTGTGCTGGTTTGAGCTGAAGTAGAGTTAACTTTCTTCATAGAGGCTAGTATGGGGCTATGTTTGGGGTTTGTGCTGAACACAGAGTTGATAATGCAGAGATGTTTTCGTTATTGCTGAGCAGAGCTCACACAGAGCCAAGGCCTTTGCTGCTTTCCGTACTGCCACGCTGGCAAGGAAGTTGGGGGTGCATGGGAGATTGGGAGGAGGCACAGCTGGGACAGGTGACCCAAACTGACCAAAGGGATATTCCATACCATAGGACATCATGCTCAGTATATAAGGTGGGAGGAAGAAGGAGGAAGGGGGGACATCTGGAGTGATGGCGTCTGTCTTCCCAAGGAACCGTTACACATGATGGGCCCTGCTCTCCTGGAGATGGCTAAACACCTCCTGTCTTTGGGAAGCAGTGAATTAATTCCTTGTTTTGCTTTGCTTGTGTGTGCAGCTTTTGCTTTCTCTATTAAACTGTCTTTATCTCAACCCATGAGTTTTTGTAGCTTTTATCCTTCTAATTGGCTCCCCCATCCCATTGGTGGGGGAGTGAGTGAGAGGCTGCGTGGTTCTTGGCTGCTGGCTGGGGTTAAACCACGACAAGCTTTTTCACTCAAAAGTATAATGACTTAGTCATGACTATCTGGGCTATCTGCTATATTATCCACTGGGAAACTAGAACAACACTGGAGTACATAAAAAGCCAATCAGATTATTCCCAAGTATTTAAAGAAAACACAAAAATATTAAAGAGAATGTTGATACATCAACAGCAAATGTCATCAAACCAAACTTCCATTTAAGTCAATAAATTATTTCTCCCTGTCATGTAACTTCCATGTAAAGCATTAGGGAAGCATAAGTTCACCTGCAACTACTGTTATGTGTCAATTAGTGAGGAAATTCTATATAGACATTGGTTATCAGTAGTTCACCACCACCATAGTAAAAGTCACCCAATGAGGTTCTACAGGTGCTCTCCTGAGTGCAGTTTATTGCTTAGTATTTTCATAAAAGGATCTGAATTATGGGGTAGAAAAATGCTTTTTCAATGTTCAAATGACAACACAACTAGGAAGAAGAGAAAGCACACTGAAGGACAACTTCAGAAATCAAAACAACCTTGACAGTTTCTAGAAACCACCAACAAAACACAGGATGCTACTTGGTGCAAACTGAAAGCAACATACTGCATTTTGGCACAGCTAATTTAGGATCTCAGAACTCAGAACAGCACTCTGCAGTTCTTCAGAAAGTAATTTAGATATTACTGAAGGTAATGAACTGATTATGAATATGGACTTCATGCTAAAACAAATAATGTAGATGTCATACCTGAAAACACAACTAGAAATACAATATGTAAGAAGGGTAATCCTTCCATTTTAGTGATTATTGGTATGAGCTCAAATTTTACAGCTGAACCCAGGTCTGGGTGTTGCAGGCAAGAAAGATATGGCAACAGTTCATAGAAAAAGAGTGTGAAGGATCAGCACTCTAGAAAATACATGAGGAAATATTGAAAAAGGTGTGATGTTTCAGCTGTAAGACAATATGCAGAAAAAACATGACAATAACCTTTCAATAATAAAGAAAAGGCTGCAGGCTTTATGTTTAATGTCCTTTTTTTTTCTAGGAAATGAGACCACCTTTTGAAACACACCTATTCTGTCAGACATTTAGTGGAATTAAACTATTTCCACAAAATATTTCTATTTATGTGAATCTTCATTTTTTCTTTTCAAAGGAAATCCACTCTATTGGAGAAACCAATCACAAGTTGAGCTCAGTGCTGGAATTGTTTCAACCCACAAACTTAGAAACAAAACCAGTATGACTACACAAATCCCATATTTTAAGCAATAATTAGGCATGCAGTAAGCTTAGGAATCAGAACTGGAAGACAGGCTTTATTCAGTTACTTGAGGCTCACTTATTGCTTGTCTTCCCACCACATGAAAGGTTTTCATGCAAACACAGGAAAACACCATTTTATACTCAGGCTGCTGTACACACACAAACCCCTCTGCTATGAAAGGCAATGTGTGCTTTTAAACACAGAAACAAGGTTCATCTCGATATAAGGAAGTCATATTTTTTACAGTGAGAACAATCATTCAGTGCACAATCTCCCCAGGGATGCAGGAGAGACCCATCACTGGAGGTTTTCAAGATGTGATTGGACAAGGTGCTAAAATAACCTCATCCAGGCTCCCTTTGCCCATGAAAGGTTGGATCAGATGATCTTTTGATGTCTCTTACAGCCTGAGCTGTGCTATGATTCTAGTTACTTCTATTAATATCTTTTCTAATTTCAGAGACTCCCAGTTTAAGGACAGAGATGCATGAAGGGAGAAATGGAACTTGTGGTAAGGCACAAGCCCAAAGCGAAGAGCAATGTGGCAGTCAGCACAAACAAGCAGGGGGGCACTTTCAGTCAAGAGAACCAGAAGGTAATTTTAAGAAAAGAACACAAAAATAGAAGAGCCTTTTATCCAAGTGTAAACTGGAAGCAGGATTCAACTGAATTCTATGTCCACACCTCTTAAATCAGCCCAGTTTGTGTAACTGCAGGTGCCATCCTGCTCAATCACTTGCAAAAGGAAACTAGGTCCAACCTAAATCACCTTTGTGCTAAACAAATGCTCCCTTTAAGCTCGTGACTTGTTTTTCATCTGATGGAGTAGTTTCAGCTCTAGACAGAATGTCAGATGGGTCTCTGAATAATTACAGACCTCTTTGCCTCCCCATCTAATGCTCCAAGAATTACAATTGCAATCATTGCTTTAAAACATGTTTTACAATTTATTTGCAAATCAATTTTATATTGAAATACTGTGCCCTGGTGCTGATACACAAATACAACCATCTCAATGCTGATGCAATGTAGCCTTATGATATGGGTGACTTACCTTGCTCCTCGTTGATGAGACCCATGTTTACATGTGCTTGTGCATTTCTCTTCCCACCATCAATTTTTACTAGTTGAGCAGTGTTATAGCATTTCTCATAAAAGTAATGCCTTAACCATTTGTCCTCAGGATCAGTAAAAAAGCAGGCCAAGTGCAGCTGGCTATCATACACCTCCTCATAGTGCCCTTTAAAAGCAAAAATCACAATCAAAATGTTAATTATCATTGGTGTTCAGAATCTTACCTATTAGAGCAATAATCATACCATGAAAATGAAGAGCTATTTATATTTCCACCATTCAAATACCATCACGTTCTCCTACATATCCACTCAAAGAAACATAGGAGGAAAATTATAACCTTACAAATCAGGCACAATTGAAAACTTGTTTTTGCTCTCATTTGTTTGCAAAACTGAATTCAGTTCAATAAAACATGCAAACCCTGGATAAGACATTGGCTAGAAAAAAAGAGCAGTTAGAGCTGGCAAAAATGAAGTACAGTCACCACTGGAGAGGCATTTGTCTGAGCCACTGAGACCTGAGAAGGCCTAAGAGCTTTCAAAACAGGTCTAAGGTAGCAACTGTGTGGATGGAGATAAACAACTAACCAACTCTGCAAACACAATCCATTCATTCATATAACTTTAAAAGTTCAAAGTAAGACTTAAAAGAAATGCTTTGAGTCTTTATGTATACTCCCATGTTTAGTACCTTATCGTTCGCAAACACTAAGGACAAATTGGAATTGCACACCTTGCCCTGTACAAATCCACAGTTCACCAAGGTATTGTTCTCAAAACAGACGTGAAAAGCAGGGGAGACTCAAAGACACAAATCTTCTGGGTGATCTGAAGTTTAGAATCATAGAAACATAGAATTTAGGGGCTGGAATGGACCTTACAGATCATCTAGACCCAACTCTCCCTGCCCTGGGCAGGGACATCTCCTCACTATATCAGGTTTCTCAAGGCTCCTGCTTGAGACCGCTGCCGGGGGTGGGCCAGCCACAGCCTCCCTGGGCAACCTGGGACAGTGTCTCACCACTCTTTGTAAAGCATCAAAGCACTTTATCCCTAAAATTTACAAAGCCACTGCAAGTCCCAGATCTAAATAGCATAACAAAATTATCCACAAATATATTATTCACAATTTAAAATTACTACAAAATTAGAGTCATTTCTCCCAGAAAAGCACATAAAAAATTCCACATGAAATCTTCTTTGAACTCTCCCAAAACTTTGTTAATTTGGAGTAAAGATCTAAAACCTTCCTGACAACTTTTATCATACTGTTTCTTCCTGAGGGGGATTTGAAATATATATTCCATACATGATGCTGAAAAACCTATGAGGTTATTAATAAAGTAGAACATGAACCTATATGTTTCACAGCTAAATTTATGACTAGCTAAACTAAATTAGCTTTCTTTGCTAACTCTGCTCATGTCAGGTGTGAATGGAAACAATTAGCTAGAATTCCATTGCATTTTTTAGTGTGTTTGTGGCTGTTAAATGAATATAAGCCAAATGACCAGTCCTCTAAAGGGATTTCCATGTAGTTGGGTAAAGAAGAAGTAAAGAACCACAAGTCTTGCAGCTGGTAAAGAGACTGTGGTTAAGTTGGATGTGTGAACAGAATTATTTCAGTGCAG